>NC_090935.1:938674370-938974370 GCF_040938575.1 Ambystoma mexicanum
GCCATGGACGGCCACACATGGCCTCTGTCTGAATGATGACAAGACTGAGTTGCTCCTAGTCGGCTCAACCAACAACCTTCTGAAACTCAGTCCCTGCTATAGAAGTGTCTTTCTCGATGGCAACAACATACCTATTGCCAAAGATGTAAAAACTCTGGGTTTCTATCTAGATTCCAATCTAATCAAGCAGGTAAACATGACTGCATCAGCCAGTGCCTACACCGGTAAGCTGATTAGGGCATGCAGACCCCTGCTGTCCACCAGTCCAAATTGGACTACTCAATGGACTTTACCTAGGTGCTAACAAATCTATAATCAACAAGTGCAGATTCTGCAAAATAATACGCTTAGAGCCGCACTAAACATGCCGAGAAGAGAGCACATCACGGCAATCAGAAAACTTTGTAAATAGCTGTCCATACAAGAAATAATTGACCTAAAAACCATCCACCTCACCCACAAAGCCTTGAACCACCGAGACCCACCATATCTAACAGACAAATTCACAATGAGATTGTCAACCAGAATCACAAGATCTTCCAGCACTTCTTGCCTGATGGTGCCCAGGTACAACCTAAAAAAAGCTGGTGGTACCAGTTTCCCGGTACTAGCCGCCCAATTATGGAACACAATTCCACAGGACATTAAATCTATTCACACATTCAACACATTTAGAAGCCACGTCATCACATGGCTACTTACAAAAAACTAACATCTTTCTACCAGACTTTAACTTCACTATG
Organism: Ambystoma mexicanum; assembly: GCF_040938575.1. Lineage (NCBI taxonomy): Eukaryota > Metazoa > Chordata > Amphibia > Caudata > Ambystomatidae > Ambystoma > Ambystoma mexicanum. Next base: position 938,675,114 of record NC_090935.1, read on the forward strand.
CTCCCCTTGCTCCTACTCCTACCTCTACCTAATGCATGTAATTTTATCCTTTCGCAACTCTATGTATTACCTACCACTTTTTGCTTCCAACTACCATGCCTATAATGTATAACTTGTATGTATGATCTGTATTCTCCATGTATAACTGTATCATGTAACCATTATCTTCACCTCAAGCGCCCAGATACCCCTGGGTCAGGCGCGCTATATAAATAAAATAAACAAACAAAGAAACAAACAAAAAGGATCTGAAAAATCATTACTTAAGCTTACTTAAGAAACAGCCTGGCCAGGGCTGACTCAAGGTCCATTGTGCTGCAGAAGGTCTTGAAAGACTCTTCTAAATCCATAGATGGTGCAGCCAGGGCTGAAGAAGTAAGGTGTGGTCCCCAAAGTCCTTTTTAAATGGGCTGCATATGCCAGAGGCAGCCCATGTTAGCAGTATTGTGGCGGGAACTTGTGTTTGGTGGGGGCGCGTATGCCAGAAGTATAAAAGAAGTCCCGGCCCGCTGCAGTGGTTATAAGTGTGGTGCCCCTCCTAGCAATGGGGCGCCGCTTCAGTATAGGCAGGATCAACCAGGTATTTCATTTTGTTTGGATGGGACTGAGCAGAACACCGGCTCGACGCTCCTAGGTTAGGATTAGGCTCCGTTCCAACTGACTCCGAAAGGCGCTCTGCTCATGCCAAACTGCATTCTAGTTTGTTTATGTTTGAAAGGTCCCCGCAGAGAACATGCACAGAGGAGCTCTTCACACAAAAATACACATGCCTTACCAGCACCTTTAAGGGGTGGGGTGCTACATGCTCGCTTCTTTGAACTATCCTTGCCCCGGAGGATAGCCTTGGCCTGATCAATTAATCAATCCAGGAGTTAGATTTACAGGCCACCATTTGCCACCTACTACGTCGAATTGCAGGCACCTTCCACAGCACCTGAGAACCCCCAGGAACCTGCATTAAAAAAGGAGGAACAGAAAAATTGTGAAGAACAAGCAACGAGAACCTCACACTGGACCTGCTCTCCCTGGTGGAACGATGGGAAGGGTCTTGGCCTCAACAAGGGGTTTCCCCCTGACCTGGTGGTTTGCACTACTGAGTCAGGATTCCTATCTACCAGTGGAGGAATGGGTAATGGTTTCTATGCCACATCCAGTATAGCAGGGGTGAAGGTAGCAGGATTAGGATGCCTCTGAGGAGGAACACGTACAGGGTGGGGATCAAGTTTCCTAGGAAATGAACCAGTAGTTAGAGTAATCTACGCTAGTGTCTGATCAATTAAAGGGCTGTGGCAGACATCAAACTGATTGCACCCGGCATCATCACTGGCTTCCAGGTGGCATTCCGATGGTCTTGCAGTCTCAGTAGCTTGTGGAGTTTCTGGGGATTGAGCTAGAGAAACGGTCTTTCTTTTCTGGTCTGTCAGTGTGGAGTCACTGGTGTCCGGCCCTCCACCCCTTGCGCTATTCCTCTTCTGTCTCTGCCGGTACTAACTCAATCTCATCCTTGACTGGGAAAAGGTGATCTTGCTGTTCCTCGACTTTCCTTCCTCTCACAGTCGATACTCTTAGAGATATTCTCCTAACCGATTCTCTATGATGAACGGTTGTGACTTCCACTTATAGCCCAGCTTGATTCGTCCTCTCTTTCCCAGCTGTGAATCATTACACAATCACCAGCTTGAAGAGCATAGAACTTGACCCTGGATGTCGGCCGATAGTCTGGGCCAGAAAAACCTTGAGCGGATCAACTGGAAGGCTCTGTCACTGCTGTGATGTCCTTGCTGGTCATGAAGTGCATATAATACAGCTTGGTGGAATCGTTTTGGTAGCACCAGGTGTTGTATCACCAGTTCTCCAACTTTCCTTTTCTTTTACAGGACTCCGCCCTCCTGCACAAGCGTATTCCACTCCCTCAGCATTTCAGCCTGTGCTGGATCATGGTATATATATCTAGGTGCCTCCGCTCCTGTGGTCTTGGCTTTCAGGAACAGAGGTGTGTCAGGATCCACTAGCCAGGACACGCAGATCATATCTCGGGTCAGATGTGGGAGCTCAGATACCGCTAGACTGGTGATGTTGCAGCAAACGGTTGTCACAGTCTCAGCTGGGGATCGCAAGCAGTCCCCACTCCAGGCTCTGTCTGGCTCCTGGTGATTTGCAGCCTGGCAGATAGCCCTGACGTCTGATGAAGACAACTCTTAGCACAAAGTGGATACAGCTGTATCATCTGGCAGAGCATGAGGCCTCCAAGAGAGGGCATCGATGTGAGTGAGCCCAGATTTGCATTGCAAATTGAAGTTTTATGTGGCCAATGAGGCGAGCTGTAACCATCAACTTTAATGCCAGGAATTCCAACTTGTGGACTGGGTTGCTTTTTTCCACTGTGTGCCGGCATTGGTTTGTTTGTTTGTTTGTTTTATTCGTATTTATATAGCGCACAACAGCCTGTGAGCATTGTGGCACTTGTTACAAGACAAAGCTTAGTTACAGAAGCATGAAGCAGACATTTGTTACATATGTAGGGCAGGTGGAAGTGGTAGTTGATATGGCTTCAGATAGATACGTGGGAGCAGTGTTGTTGATGCATCTGTGTGTGATGGTGAGGATTTTAAGCGTAATGCGGTCTTTGACCTGAAGCCACCGTGCAGTATGTCTGTCGAGGGATATGTGGTCTCTTCTAGGAATGCTCATAGCAGCCCTTAGTGCATTGTTTTGAGTGGTTTGCAGTCTGTGAAGGTTCTTGGAGGAGGTGCCTGCTAGGAGAGCATTGCAGTAATCGAGTTTAGCGCCTATAGTTCCTCTGGCTATAGCCAGATAGTTGGGAGCGGATAGGTAGGGTTTAATGGCATTGATAAGTTTGGTGCTGAAGGCTGCTGCAGAGGCTATGGCGCTGACTTGTTTGTTCATCGATAGATTAGTGTCAATGTGGACACCTAGAGTCTTAACGGAGGATGATATGGGATGGTAGAGTTGTCTACGTTGAAGTTGGCGTATTGGGGGCCTAATTTAGTTATTGTGTTTTTCTGTCCAAGGATAATAATTTCCGTCTTATCCCCGTTAAGACAGAGACCATTCATTGCCATCCATGCTTGGATGGTGGCATAGATGTTGTCTAAGGCCGTGGCATCTTGGTGATAGAGTCCAGATAGTGGTATAAGAACTTGAGTGTCGTCTGCGTAATTGGTATATACAACACCCAAGGCGTCAAGTAGGTCAAAGAGGGGTTTTGTGAAGAGGTTATAGAGGGTGGGAGCTGTACATGATCCATGGGGGACGCCTCAGTTTATAGTGGTGGGATCTGTGTTAGCTATGTTGGAGAAGACCTTCATAGCTCTTCCTTCAAGGAAGGATGTGATCTAGGATGCTGCTTGTTTAGAGAAATGGGCTGCCTGAGTGAGGTGGGTAGTAAGTGTTTTGTGATCTACCAGATCAAAGGATGCTGACAGATTGAGCAGGAGGAGCATGGCAGGTTTACCTTTGTCCATGATCTGTGAGATTTGATTTTTTAGATCTAGTAGAGCGGATTCTGTTGGTTCTGTGGTTGGTTGGCAACCAGTCTCATCTCACCATTGCTCTTCTGGTAAATGACAGCTCCCAATCCATCCAGACCCGTATCGGCCAGCACTGGTGCTGTGGTAACTGTCTGCTTGTGCTCCTGAAGACCTGCTGGCATCGGTTAGTCCACCTCTCACAAAATGGATCCCATGGATGTAACAAATGGTCTGCAAAGTTGTCTGTAGGCCCCAGCCTCTCTGGGTAAGCAGGTATCATTTGGTGAGGTCCACAAGTGGTTGATTGATGATGGCATATCCTGTGACGAACCGCCAGTAGTAGTTGCTGGATCCCAGGAAACTCTGCAACTCCTTCAGGGTCTAAGGTTGTGGCCATATGAGGAGGGCATGCATCTTTGCCAGTCCACAGTGTTGTCACCCGAGGAGACACCGTGTCTGATGTACTTGACACTCGTCTGGCAAAACTGACACTTGTCCACACTAACCTTTAGCCCTTTCTCCCCTAGAAGATCCAGTGCCTTCATGAGCCTCCTGTTGTGCTCCTCCTATGTCCCGTGAAACACACTCATGTCAGCAAGGAAAACCAGCACCTCCCAGAGATATATGTTGTCGAAAGTCTTCTCCACAAGGCGATGGAATGTCGATGGTGCAGCAGAAATACCCTGTGGCATCCTGGCAACACATAGAATCCGAGATGGCAGATGAAAGCCGTCTTCTCGTGATCCGCTAGCTGCATATGAATCTTAATAGCCACTCTGCAACTACAGGACCAAAAAAACACTTACTCCATGTCAGGCAGTCCAATGCCCCATCCGCCCAGGGCATGGTGTATTGGTCTGGAATATTCTGGGTATTAAGAAGATGATAGTCAATGCACATTTGGACATCCCTGTTCTTCTTCCGGGTGACAGAGATGGTTGAAGCATGGGGCTCCTGAACTCCTGGATGTTCCTGGCCTGCAGAAGAGCATCCAAGTGGTGGCGTACATCTTCCACTTCTCCTGGGGCAAGGCATCTCAATGGCTTCTTTAAGGGCATCTTGTCACTCACACAGATCCTGTGTTCTACTCCGTAGGCCTTGCCAATGTCCTTGAGGTTGGTGGAGAAAGCCTCAGCCAGCAAGCAAGCTGTTCCCTCAGATAGTCCTGATATATTTCCGAGATTGATGAGACTCCAAAGTCAAGAGTCTATGGATCCAGCATAGCACATTCAGGAAAGGATCTTCGTGAACCTGATGAGCACAAGGCAAATTGCCTCATTACGGGTTTGGTGGTAATCCGGAAGTAAATCTGCTGAATGCTGCCTAACTCACTTAAAGTACCATGACTTGGTCCTGTGGCATTACCACAGCAGTAAGAGTGATGGCACGGGGTATAAGTTCTAATATTTGAAGACCATAGGATTCCATGGGAAATGTTTCAGGATTACTAAGTGGTAATTCTGCATTTCGGCAGTAACGTGGTCAATTTACCATAAAACGTTTTGCTGGAGGTACATCCTCCAATTTACACTCATAACTTTTAGGTGGTGAGGTAACTGGGGAAGCTGGTGTAAAGTGGTTGTAACTGAATTACTGCCACTTTACTACCAGTTTAACAGCACCGCCATACTCATAATTAGGCCCTTAATTTGTCCTTACAGCTTGTCCCATGTTATGGGTCAGACAAACTGGACAGTTGCTGCAACAATTCTGGGCAAGCGTGGGAATGAACAGTGCAAACCAACTCCAGAAGTCTACAGTATTCATGGAACCTTTACCCAAATGGGCCACTGAATTGGCCAGTCTGGTGCCATAGATTGCTGGGATATAATGTACAGTTCTTTTTGGACCAGTATTCCTTTTCTTGCTCTTCCATTAGATCCTGCAGTATAGCAAGACTAGTAAGAGTTGCAATCAGTGACTATTCCACTAAAGTACAGATAAGGGAATACGGACATTGTTTGGAGCCAGGGCATTTTGGGCTGCAGTTTATGGTGAATTTTCAACTAGGAAACACTCACCACCACTGCTCAATATATATCATGTCCCTTGCACGACACTACTGCCAGTGTGGCGGTTAACAACAGAGCCTGTAACAGGTGTGGCGAACCAGAAGAAGGATGAACTACAATGGGTCATGGGGCAGATTTGCTTATTCAATCTTTCTTCTTCCCTTTGTTTCTTCTTCCCTTTGTTGACCTTCATCTTCAGTTTCATTTCCTCTCTATTGTCTTTAAATGGTACCATGGTCTAGCTCCTCTCTATCTTTCCTCGTTCATCTCTCCTTGCACTCCTACTTGAACCCTCTCATCTCAGCATCTCTACATCCTTTCTTCTCCTGAAGAGTATTTATACATGTTTCGTTCTTGTCTAAAGTCCCATCTTCTTCTCTTGTTTTCTCTGTCTTGATTTATTTTCCTTTTAATTGATCATTTGTTGAAGGCGCTTCATGAATACGAATAAAATAAAATTAAATATGCAGTACTTGTATCTCTCTAACCCTGTTTTACCTGGGTCTTGTGCCCACTCCACTTTCCCATCCTTTCGTATCATGGACTGCTTAGGCAGTCTGCGAACCCAATGTTCCCAGCCCTCATTGGCGTCCTCACATTAGGAGCATTTGCTTCCCTTTTTGTGCTTGTCTCGTTGGTGCTGGCACTCGCTTGGTGGAGCTTGGGGACTCAGGCTCCTTTCTTTCTCCTGGTTTTGGCATCGGTTGTTGGGTGTCAGGCCTACTACTGTTCATTAGTGGTCGCACCACCAGGTATGGCAGTTTGCTTCCCATCTTCATTCTGTGCCTGACCTGAGCCTGTTGCTCCGTCAGCGTAGCTGCCAGTTAGGAGGTCCTGCTTCAGCTATGTGCCCGTTCCGTACCGTGGATGGCTTCCGCAGTCTGTAACACTAACATTTCCAGCCCTCACGTTGGGAGCATTCGCTTCAATTTTCATGCTCACTTCGTCATAACCGACACTCATTTTGTGGAGCTCGGTGACTCTGGCTCCTTTCTTTCTCTTGGTCTCGGCATCAGTTGCTGGGTGCCAGGCCCACCACTGTTCGTTAGTGGTCATGCCACCAGGGAAGACATTTTGCTTCCCATCTTCGTTGCATGCCTGACGGGAGCCTTTTGCTCCATCACCGCACCCGCCTCGTAGCCTGCAGCTAGCGCGTCCTGCTTCAGCTATGTCACCGCTGGCTCCATGGCTTCGCATAGCTCTTTGCCTTCAGGACATGTCCATAGAGGGTGGCTGTGTGTATCAGGGATTCTACTCCCTCCGTCAGAGTCACACACTGCGTAGGAGGTTTCTACCGACTCACAGTTCTCACTGTGTTTAAATATGCCATCACAATCGAAAAAGGTGTGTCCTTCTTCCTTGGCAGTAGTGTTCAGTGAAACTCAGCATTACCTGAAGCCAACGGGGTGGGGTGGAAGGAGGATCACTGCTAGTTGTAGTCAAATCATGAGAACAAACAGTTTTTCAAGTACCAATTAGGCAGGCAATGTAGTTCGTTCAGGGAGGTCCTCATTGCACTGGGAGTCCATTGGGCTGAAACTAGGTTTGCATGCACTCAGGCATGTGTCATTGCCAGAGCGCCAATGGACAAGAGTTTAGAACACTTGCCTTGGGAGTGAGCAGCTGCAGGAGCAGTGGGTTAAACCCCCCAAACAATGATGTGATATTAATATTCCTCCCCGTTATTAAGCATAAACATTCATCCTGCAATATAAACAGTTAGTGCCATTTCAAATCTCTCATAGGGAATCAGGGGTGGATGGCTTCAGTCATGGACATCTGGACCTGAGCACTGATGGTTCGAATATGTTAAACCATCTCACTTTTTAATTACACAACTGCAGAGTTAAACAAAAAACACCCTACCCTTCTGAAAAGCAATAGTTTGCTCTATCGAATCCCTCTAGTGGGCTGTGTTGTGGGTATTATGATACATTTCTTTAAAAGATTTAAGGTGAATAAATGCACTATTTTAGTACATTTGCTGAAATTAAAGTAAAGGGCACATTTTCAGTTTTAGAGGGATTGGGAGAAAGGTCACAAGAGCAGTGAAGAGCAGTTTCAGTGGAGTGAGCAGCACAAAAGCCAGATCAAATAGATGGAAAAAGGGCATGTTGAGTAAAGTAAGAAGAGATTTAAGATTAGGCAACTCTTTCCAGGAGCTTGGGCAAGTCTTTTCAGGAGTTTGGAGTGAAAGGGAAGGAGATAGATAGAGCAACATTTAGGAGCAGAGGGAGCCAGGAAGGGTTTCTTGAGAGTAGGGATAACCGTAGCATGTTTAAAGCAAGAGGGGAAAGTAGAAGTCCCGAAACAAATATTGATAATAGTGATGAGGTAAGGCAATAATAAGGGATAGACTTGAGGAACAAGAGAAGCAGGAATAGGATCAAGAGGGGAAGTAGTAGGATGGGCACAGACAGAAAGACAGAAATGTCAGCATCAGTCAACAAAGAGTAGGAGAAAAATGAAGGAGTAATGGAGTACTGGACGAGGAGAGCTGAGGGAAATGTAGAGGGGAGCAAGAGAGAAGGGAGAACAAAGAGTTGAAAACAATACAACAGAAAATACAACTAGTCATAAAATGATCAGTTACTGCAATGACCATGCAAAGGTTCATTTAGACTAACGCATTTCATAGGAATTTAAATTTTGGTCACAATGTTAACATCAGATGACCCAGAAAACAACTTTCACAGGTGTGACGGTTCACAAGTTCTCGTCACTTCTCCCTGGGGGGGAACCCTTCCCTGTGAGGCTAGGGAGATGAGACCACTACCCAATAGTCCCCCATAGGCATGGTAGAAAGCGAGACCTCAGAGGCAGAGACTCCTCTCATGGGGATAAGGTCTCCTGTTCCGTGAAGGAACTCCCTAACCCTCTTGCCCTTGTACCCATAGGCACCCTAAGGTCTACAGAGAATGCACCTGAAAGTACTACTGCCTGTTACTGTAACATTCCCTCCCTTCCTTTCTTGAGACTTGACACCAATGAAACGAAGAAGAATAAGAATAATGACATGCCTTTTTCTAAAAGTACTGGGAAGAGGGGACCACGAAGAAGCATGAAGAGTACCTCATGGAAACCACCCAAAGACTATGACACTGCACTGGTTTGGGCCCAGTTGGGAGAGAGAAAAACAGAAGAAGAACTGAAAGAAGAGAGAAGCCATCAAGGAGCCAGCAAAGCCCGGGTGTTTCGAACCTGGGAACCTGTCAGCTGCACAAAAATTGGTCCTCTGAAGAGACGACGCAGAAGAGTGGAAGTCGCAGAGAAGTCCTGTGAGCCGGAAGAGAGCCATCTCACTCCTGTGCTAGCGAAGTCGAGGTGGTGGTGTGACCTCTGGGAGGTTGATCGCTCGATCCGATGACAACGCCTAACCCGCCAGTCCCAGGCCTTCGCAGAGATGCACAGGTGAACCAGGAAGAAGCAATGAGTGAACAGCAAACCGCCCACGACCCTGGTAAGAACCTGCCATGCGTTCCCAACACAAACAAGGTAACAAGAACTTCGAGAGACCAGCGTGCAGTCTGGGGAGACCAAAGAGTCAAGAAAGTCTTGGGAGTAATCTCCCGTGTCACAGTGGTGATACCCAGGGAACCAAGAGTCAAGAAAGCCTCAGAAGAAATCTCCCTCGTCACAGGAGTGATACCCAGAGAACCAAGAGTAAAGAAAGCCTTGGGTTTAATCTCCCTCGTCTCAGTAGTGATACTCAGAGAAGCAGGAGTCAAGAAATGCCTCAGGAATAATCTGTGCGACAGTTAGGACTTATACATGGGCGCCTGAACTAGAAGGATGTACTCCCCTTACCTCCTGTCTGACCTTCTACTGTAATAAGAAGCAATAAAGTACATATTTTCCTTCTGCACTTAGACTCAGCATGGTAACTGCTTGATGTCTCCTGTGCCTGGACACTTCATTTTGGTGACGAGGATTTGCATTGTCCCCGATACACTGATAGGTGTACGGGACAAAGTCCTGGGTGCCCTTGGTGGCACAGCTGTCTGGAAAATGAAGTGCCTGTCATGTGGGCCAAGCAGGAATGTGCAAATTGCACACTGCCCCAACAGTTTCTCATGTACAGGGAGAGAAACTGTTTCCCTGTTTGGCTGCATGTGGGCTTGCTCCAGCAGCCTGCACTGCTTAGTCAGTTGATACTGTTGCAAGCAGGGCCTCCGGAGCTCCATGCTGTGTGAAAGTAGAGCAGATATGGTGATGTCATGGAATACAGTAGCAGTGTGTTCGGAGTAAGGAACGCAGGGCGTGATAACGTCAAGATGCCCTGATCAACAGGAACTTGTTTGAATGTTGCTCAATGTACCAGTTTCAAGGATGGAGTGTGATGAGGAAAGGAGCTGCGTTGGGTGTGCTGCTCGTGTCTTCCGCGGAAGGAGTTCACTATATTATATTCCATAACACTGTGGGTTGACATGGGAAGCTGGACGACGCCATGTATGTACGGCTCCATTTTGATGGCATTGTGGGGCCGATTCATGGAACAAACGATCGCCGAAAATCCCAGCGCAAGCAGGCGCATGGAGGCGCAAGCGTGAGAAAGCAAGCGCACGCGCACGCATGCGATTCAAGGAAGGCGCTGCGCTACTTTCCCACTGGTTGTGCGCCAAATCCGTGCGTGACGCACGCTGGCGCACACGTCTCCAAACAGCGTGCGCTAAGCGCACAGCGAAAGCGCACATAGCGCAGCGCACACAACAAAAGTAGGCGGAACAGGGGGCGTAACACGCGGAATGGGGAATAACGCGTGAATAAGAAGGTGTAATGGGGGAAGTACTGCTGGGTGGGAAGTACACGGAACGCCCACACGCACGTGAACCACACATATTCACACGCGATTTCAGCAGGGTACGTGTATTTCAGGGGTTCGTGGGAAGTTTCACACGCGATTGGCCTGGGTACGTGAATTTCAGGGGTGCGTGGGAAGTTTCACATGCGATTGGCCTGGGTACGTGTATTTCAGGGGTGCGTGGGAAGTTTCACACGCGATTGGCCTGAGTACGTGTATTTCAGGGGTGCGCAGGAAGTTTCACACACAATTTCAGCAGGGTATGTGTATTTCAGGGGTGCGCGGGAAGTTTAACATGCGATTGGCCTGGGTACGTGTATTTCAGGGGTGCACGGGAAGTTTCACACGCAATTGGCGTGGGTACGTGTATTTCAGGGGTGCGCGGGAAGTTTCACACGCGATTTCAGCAGGGTACGTGTATTTCAGGGGTTCGCGGGAAGTTTCACACGCGATTGGCCTGGGTACGTGTATTTCAGGGGTGCGCGGGAAGTTTCACATGCGATTGGCCTGGGTACGTATATTTCAGGGGTGCGCAGGAAGTTTCACACGCGATTTCAGCAGGGTACGTGTATTTCAGTGGTGTGCGGGAAGTTTTACACGAGATTGGCCTCGGTACGTGTATTTCAGGGGTGCGCGGGAAGTTTTACACGCGAAAGGGCAACGCCCATGTGCGATACATCACAGACGCGCTTACGCGCTAAGGGCCTTTGGTCCAATGAAATCGCATACGTGTGCTGACGCGCTTGCGCGCTAAGGGCCTTTCCTCTAATTACACGCTGACGTGCAATATTTTCACGTGCCAAATCACTCCCTATCAAGCTGGCCACGCGAAAACACACGGAAGACCACGCTCCTGCCCTGAAGGCCATTTTCCTACCCACCAGATCCCCGAGCACGCTCCCACCTGCCATCTGCTGCTGCCTGACTGCCTGCTGCCCACGTGCCCTGCTATTTGGTGCCTGCACATCAGCCATCTGCAGGGGTCCAGTTGCTGTGTCCACCCCTGCTGGAACAGAAGACTTCCGACTGGGATACCATCGCTCCACAGCCCAGCCCCAGAACCCAGTTGCCCACCCACGCCTGCCCCGCTGGTCGCCATGTCGGGACAAACACCATCTGAGACCACTGGCGACCCCCAGCCAGAGGGGCAGAGGGCCACCAGCTTCAGTCAGAAGGAAGTTGGTGTCCTGGTGGAGCATGTCCTGGGGCATTATGATGCCCTCTTCGGAACATCACGCGCCAACAAGGAAGGACAGGATAGGATCTGGGACGACTTTGTGGTTGCCATCAACGCGGAGGGGGTGGCAACCCGCAATATCAAGCAAGTCAAGAAGCGCTGGGAGGACTTGAGGTCCAGGACCCTCGTAAAGGCCCGGCGCCTCGTGGAGGTGGGCCGGGGCAGCATGAGTACCATCCAGATGAGGGTCCTGGAACGCGTAGCCCCAGTGCTCCACGCCCAGATCCTTCAGAGGCAGATCCGTCTGGAGTTGAGCGGTAAGTGGCCAAGCATTGCTGTGTGAGACAGGGCATGTTGCAGAGTGCTGGTTGTCTGATACTTGCCTGTATGTCTGACATAGGCCATGTACGTATGTGTGTGTGCAGGGACATCATGGTCATGCATGTGAGACCAGTAATGTGTGAACCACATGGTAGGTGCATGTGTTACAATGCAACATGCGGAGCAGCATGCAGAATGCACACATTAATGCATGCCTGTCTCTGTTATTGGACATGGATGGGGTGTGAGAGATGGGTGCTGCGGTCATGGACATGTATGGTGTCCATGTCTGTGTGTCTGACTTGTGTGTCTGTGACTTGTAAATGCCATGGATGCATGACACATGTCTGTGACAATGTTCAGATTCACTGATGCAGCCTACTCATCCTTGTATCCACTGTGTCTGGGGTGTACAAGGCCAGATGGATGAAACTACGGTGAAGTGTGTGCATGTGATAGGCATGACCCATTATGCATGTGAGTTTCAAACCAGCATTGTATTTTTCAAGAGTCCCTTGGACATGTATGCTAATGTTCATTGCATGTGCCATGCCTGTTACTGCATGTGTTTTGCCTGCACTGACCCATGTGTTGTGGAGGGACATGATGGAAGTGATGTTTGACAGAGCCACTCATCTGCTATTACTTCCTGTCTAGGGGACCATTGTACAGTACCCTGATGCTTGTATTCTATGTCTCCCTCTACACAGCGGCAAGTGATGAAGAGGGCAGAGACGGCGCTGTGGAGCAAAGCGGCGGGGATGCCCCCACCGGCCGGCGACGCAAGGCCCAGTCACCCTCCCAGAATTTACCATCGCCCAGGAGTGAGGGGACTGGTGCTGCGTCTGCCACTACGGCTGCAGCGGAAGGGGTGGGTGAGCCCCTACAGGGACTTGCAACGGCGGAAGACGGTGTGGAGCCATCCAGGTTGGTGGTTTCCACAGAGGAGGAGGAGGCCGCTACTCAGCCGCACATGGGGCCTGGTGGGGGTGGTACCATTGGTGCAAGTGGTGCAGTCCAGGGGCAGGGGCAGGAGGCAGCACAGGTCGCCGTGGAGGGACCTGTGCATGTCACTGTCCCTGACACTGTGACTGCACCACCATGCACCAGCAGGGATGCCCCATCCCAGGCCCGTCCGCAGGTAGGGGGGATGTCCATGTCATCTGACACTCCTCTACCTGCGGACGAGGGGACCCCTGGCCGTATGGAAAAGGTCCTGATTGGTGGCACGTTGCGCACGCGTGACTTTCGTGATGACGTGCGTGCTTCCCGGGGGTAGCACGCACGTCATCACGAAGAGCAGCGTGCCAACATGGCCCAGTTGGGAGTGTCCATGGTCGGGGGTTTTGTACATGTGTCGGCCACTCTTGCGGCCCTCTCCTCCTCTGTGGAGACTATGCGCCAGTCGTTCTCCATGCCGTCTTCTGGCCCAGATGCCACCAGGGCCCCCTGTGGACCTGCCCTGACCAACACAGCCAGCTCGGTGGGGATCCCAACCCTGCCACAGTCGGGAGTCGGAGGTCCAGCAGGGGTGGACACCACAGCAACTGGACCCCAGCAGATGGAGGATGTGCCGGCATCATCGGGCAGGGCACGTGCACGACGGCATCGGTGGATTCCATCAGCCTGGATGCCGTTGTGCTGGCAGAGGCAGTTGCGTCGGAGGCAGCGGCAGGCTCAACATGGGAGGCATCATGGCTCGGGGCCATCTACATCAGAGGGGCAGGCATCGGCCGGAGGACCCTGGAATGGGAGTGTCTTCCGTGTGGCAGCGGTTGGGCCAGCAGATAGGTGCGGAGCGGCGGCGGGCGGAGGAGGCACGACTCTCAATGTTCAGGGCGGAGAACTCCATGCGCGGAGTGCCTCAAGGGAATTTGCAGGGAGTTGGAGGTGGACATGGCGTTATCCCTGCGAGACCTCGGGGCCAGAGAACAGGCCCGCCTCCAAGACATTGAACAGGAGTTCGATGATGCCCTGGCCCATGACATCAACAAGTGAGCCGTTGGACTTGCCCGCCGCCATTGTATATAGTTCATTAGTGTTAAGTTTCATTTCTTTTTTCTTTCATTTGGGGCGCATGGACTATGCCCCACATTTTTGTATATAGTTAGTAATTAGGTAGGTTTCATTGTAGGTTTCATTTATGTCGTTGGGCTCATGGACCCTGGATTTGCTATTTGTACATAGTTTTACAGTGGATTTTTCTCCTTCATCTTTATTTTTCTTCACCGTGGAGCAATGGACATTACGCTTTTCTTTCCGTTTGGATTTGCTTTCTTGGACGGTGACTTTGGACACATTTTCATTTGGATTAATTTGGATTCGCATTTTATTTATTTATCATTTTTTGGGACATTCTGCATTTTGATTATTATTGGCATTATTGTGTGTTTTGATTTCATTTCCTTCATTTTGACTTGAATACATTTTTGTTTCTTACTTCAATGTGTGGTCTTCTCTCATTGGTTTCATGCATGTCACAATGTGGGTTTTCTCAGTCATGTGTTGCCATTGTGTGGGTCTGACAGACTTGTACTCATGCGCATACTGCTTATTTGTGATCTATCATGTAATGGGGATTTCAATTTGGAGTGGATGTAAAGCTTGGTTGGGTGTTTGGACTGGGGTGGCATGGGGTGGGATTTGGGTGGCCATAAGAGCCAGGGATCTAGATTGTGATGACATGTTGGCAGGGGGACATGTGTCAGGGCCTGCTGGCAGGTGCCCCTCACTGCTGGGGGGTGGGGGTGCTGGGGGACATGTGTCGTGGCCCGCTGGCAGGTGCCCCTCACTGCTGGGGGTGGGGGTTCTGGGGGACATGTGTCGGGGCCTGCTGGCAGGTGCATGTCAATATTGGGGGAGTGGGGGTGCAGGGGGACATGTGTCGGGGCCTGCTGGCAGGTGCCTGTCAATGATGGGGGGGTGGGGGTGCAGGGGGACATGAGTGAGGGCCTGCTGGCAGGTGCCTGTCAATGCTGGGGGGTGGGGGAGCAGGGGGACATGAGTGGGGGCCTGCAGGCAGGTGTCCTTCACTGCTGGGGGGGTGGGAGTGCTGGGGGACATGACCAGGGGTGCAGGGTAGTCCCCTGTAGTGTGGGCTGCCTGCAGGGGCCTTGGAGGGGGTAGAGGGGACACCTGGGAGGACCCACACTGCCAATTCACATGTAGGACTCCCCGTGCACCCCTGAAATATGCGTTCCCTGCTCTGACAGCAAAATCGCGTGCAAAACTTCCAGCGCACCCCCGAAATACACGTACCATGCTGAAATCGCGTGTGAAACTTCACGCGAACCCCAGTAATACACGTACCCTGCTGAAATCGCATGTGAAACTTCCCGCGCACCCCTGAAATACACGTACCCTGCTGAAATCGCGTGTGAAACTTCCCGCGCACCCCCGAAATACACGTACCCTGCTGAAATCACGTGTGAAACTTCACACAAACCCCAGTAATAAACATACCCCACTCGCAGAGGGCCAATCGCGTGTGAAACGTCCCGTGAACCCCAGTAATACACGTACCCCGCTTGCCGTGCTGGTACAGGGTTAGCGCAGCTCTTTGCGCTGGATTGGGGATTTTGATGGCTTTACCCTGCGCGAGGGGCGTTCTTGGGGGCGTAACTGGCGCTGCTGCAGGGTCACTGTGCCACTGTGCGCCACGGCTGGTTTTGGTAGCTAAAATCCATGAATACGCTGTGCGCGGAAATGGATTTTAGCGCACGCGGCTGGCGCAGAGATTCGCACGTGCACACTGTGCGCCAGCCGCGTGCGCCACTTGTGTGCTAAATTCTGTGAATTACCCCCTTAATGTGTTAAGTTGCCAATGTATTTTCCCGATGTTGAGTGCCTTACTAAATGAGAATGGCCTGGGAAAGACCTCAAGTACTGATATAAATGAATTGATATGGGTAACCGAACAGTTTGTATTTGTATTTGTTTTATTTGTAGTGCGCACCTTGCCCCGGGGCATCTGGGCGCATGTTTAAAAGGCAGTTACAGGTTACAGCAAAAAGATACAATATACATTTTACACATATTTACATATTTACATAAAGTTCAGAGCATCGAATAGAGGAAAGGAACACATCTAAGTATACAGTATAAAACAGTCTATGTACAATGAGCAATCAGTAATGGGATTAACAGATGTAAGGATTATAGAAAGGAGGCTAGGGCATCCCGTTCCAGTAACCACAATTTGGTTTTAGCTTTGAGGGAATGGAAGTGAGGAACGTTTCTGAGAGCATTGGGTAGGGTGTTCCAGAGCTTAGCCGCGAGGACTGGGAAGCTCGAGCCTCCGGCTGTCTGAGCGTGAAACTAGTCGAACAGTGACGGCTGATTGCAGATCGGTGTGTCTCCTTCTGGCATTGTCATGCCTAAAGATGTACAACGTTTTCCCCTGCATGTGAAGATGTTATAAGAGGGTATTAGTTTACTAAAGCCTTAGTTTTTCAAATGCTAAGTTTAATTTCGCCATTCAAGGTATCACAATGAGAAAAGTAGGACTGTGTTATTTTAAAAGAATGTATTGAGTTGGCAATACAAGAAGGGTGAGAATATAGAAAAGGACTGTTAGTTCAGTAACGCCTTCAGTTGGGTAAAATGGGTGCAGATACGCCCCAAGCCCACATCTGTAAAACTCTGCCAAGATATGCAGAGAAAATCAACAAGTACTATGACCAGTGGGTCACGGAGTTGAAGGGAGAATGATTGCCTCAAGTTTGGCCACAGGGAGAGTCCTTTGATAAGGCTGTGCTAGATATGGGTGCCACCTGTTTATTCATTAAACATAAAGAGAAGCAGTTGCAGAACAGGAAAGAGATATTGGACCTGTGCCGGCTGTTCGAGGAACTCCCCTCGGGTAAAAGTGGCGAGTACGACGCATGTCCCCTTACAACAACTGGCAGTCGAGGGTAAATTGAACAGAATGAGAATAAGATAGAGGTTACACATGCATATCCCTTATTAACAAAACCAGTGCCCGCAGAAGGATACAGTGACCCTGTATACGTAGCACAACCTACACTACCGCCCATACCTAAGCCATCTGCCACAGCACCTCCCCCGTATGAGAGCCAAGGAATAACAGGACAGGTGAGTACCCCCACAATTGATATCGAGAAACTTACACAGGATTTAGACTCACGATTAACGATGGCTCAAATGGAGCTGTCCCGCCTGAGGGCCATGGGGGAATGGGGAGGGTCACTCACCCCCGGAGCAGAACGAGACGCAATGTCTCGTCCGAGTGAAGGGGCGGTGGAAGAAGGATGGAAGAAGGGAGAGATATTATTTCGAATAAATATCACCCCCACACGAATCATAGAAATAAACACAGTTGGCAGTGAAAATGAGATAGAAGAGGAAGGGATGACATCGGACAGGGAGGAAGAATATTGGTGTGACATAGAGGAACAGGATGAAGAAGAAGGGAGGTTGGGAATTGCCTCAGGTGGGGCTTCATTTGGGGAGGGATAGTCCCCCACAGAAGAATAGAAAGGGATGTTAAGGAATAGAACAGGACGCATAGCAGTAGTAGGAAAGAAGGGAAAAAAGGTGAGTATCAGCAAGGGGGGGAAAAACCTACAGCTGCACTAATACACAAGGGAGCAGGGAGGCCAAATTACATATCGTGGGCCCAAATGGACAAGGCCAATTTGCTCAAACAATTACCCCCACTGTCTGGAGGTGCCTGTAAGTGGATATACTCATTTGAGAAACATACGGCAGGAGTGCCCTTGGCGGTGGGGAATGTTAAAAGCCTGCTAGTATCTGCAGTGGGAGATCAGGCAAACCGAGTGTGGGCGAAGGCAGGGTTCCCTGGAATAACATTGGATTGTGACCGTCATGATGGAGCCTCATTCAACACAGTACGGGCAAGAGTGTGGGATGGCCTAAGGGACACATTTCCAGATACACCAGATTTACAATCATCAGTAATGCAGTGTACAATGGGAGATGAGGAAGATGCGATGTCTTTCATTCTTCGAGTGCAGGATATGTGGAGAGTGGAAACGGGTACGGCCTGGGACCAATCGACATTCTTATTTTATTGCATAATAAAAAGGGGTCTCCCAAAGGAGGTTCAGAAGGCCCTTGATAAAATAGCTGGGATAGAAGCCAAAGGATGGCCTGAAGTTCAAAGCATAATAGTACACCATTGTAAAAGGATCAAAGAGAAAGAAAAGGAGATAGCTCAGCGGTGACTGGCAGACGAGGCTAAGTTAGTACAAAGCAAACTGTTGAAGGTCAGTGCAGTAGCAGCAACCAGTACGGCAGGAAGGGAGTGGGAAGAAGACGATGGACAGATGGGAATACCAGCGCAAATGGCGGCAAACTGGCCAGGAATCATGGTTAGGGGAAAATCAGTATGAGGGACCAAAGTGGCTGGTGAGAGGAGGCCGGTGTAATAGAGGAAGATTTAGGGGGCCAAGAGGAGGGGATGCAGGGTATGGAGGGCCCAAGGCGAGGGCAATGACAGTGTTGGAATTGGGGGAGGTGGGAGCATTTCGGGAGAGAATGCCAGAGCAGGCCCACTAATTTATACTCAAACGAACAACAAAAGGGACCCCCCCCCCAGGGAGCCCCTACGGGTTATCGATGGGCGGAAACAGAAGGGAGAGCCAACCCCGACCCTAGGTACACGAATGAGAGCCAGATGCCCCAACAAAACACATCTCAACACCCCCAGTTTCATGATCGTACTGCCCCCACTCGTGGCAGCACTTACACTACCACTACAAATGCAGCACATATACCATGTAGACGGCAATGGTAACAGGAATTGTTTTTGACACCGATGAACTCCCATGGCATTCAGCATAGGACAGCCCAGAGGGAACACTTGCGTGTCCAGTACTGTCAATGACCCTTAAAGCAGCAGAGGAACTACTGGTGAGGCGGCAATAGGAAACAAACAATTTATTTTTATGGTGGATTCGGGAGTGGAAAATTCATGCCTCAAGGAAGGAAGGTTCCCGCTTTCTAATCGGACTTTGGAAACGCAAGTATTCTCTCGGGCGGTGGTTGAGGTTCCATACACTGAAGAGCTAGACATAACAGTGGGGGGAAACAACTTTACGGGTGCCCCTGCTGTACTACGAAGATGTTGCCCATTAATTTTCTGGGAAGGGACCTTCTCAGCAAACTCAACATGACTATATCCTTCACTGACAGAGGAATAGTGTGCTCTACACCAGGCACATGTGTAATTCGCGCCATGTTAGCGATACACACTCCAGCAAACTTCCCGCAAACACGCGGCATACCTGTAGACCGGGACATGTTCATACAAGGGTTGAGGATACTGGAAAGAGTGGTGCCAGAGTTGAAAAGTGGGAAATGGAGAGTGCCCTGAGAGTTTATTTTTCACCCAATCACAGACCCAGAGATAGTGCCAGGATCAATAGTTTCCCTAGACATACATGCAGTGCAGATGTCAGCGCAAAGAATAGCGGTAATTGCAATGGACATGCAGGGATGCCAGTGGAGGACAGTGCTGCGCATCGACACCAATATGGCCCTGCGGGATTTAACAGACGAGGAACTGTTTAGTGACGCAGAAAATGATGGGAAAATAGTGATGGAGATTGCAATCCCCTGTGAAGTGATGATTCAAAAAAGAGAGGTGCCATTACCCCTCATAGCAACTGTCAAAGCACCCCCAGCATACTTTGAGGAAGATATGTCCCAAGTACCGCACACAGTTGTAGACCTTAGGCCCACACAATGTAGGGATGCTACATTAAGTAACACCTGTAAAAATAAAACTCAAGCCTGGAGCCATTCTACCCTGGGTAAAACAATACCCCTTATAGAGGGAAGCAGAAGAGGGAATACGAGAAACAATAAATGCATTGATGATACAGGGAATAATAATGCCATCCAATTCACTCTGCAACACTTGCATTTACCCGATCAAGAAAGCAAAAGGGGGGGCATGGAGGATGATCCAGAACCTACGCCACCCTCAATGACGTAGTACAGAAGAGTTTCCTCTTGTCCCAAATCCTGTCTCAATATTATGTAGAATCCCAACACAAGCCACCCATTTCACAGTGGTGGATCTGAAAAATGCCTTCTTTTCAATCCCACTCGACCCTGGTTCTTGGTACCTAACAGCATTCACGCTAGGTGGGAAAAGGTATGAACACTGCAGTTTGCCTCAAGGGTATTGCGAGAGTCCCAGTATCTTTAACAGGATACTGCATGAGGATCTTGGAAACATGCACACAACGAGTCCAATCATTCAGTACGTAGATGATTTGTTGGTCTGCGGAAAAGACGAAAAGGCGTGTAGAGAAGTTTCCATCACCCTGTTAACACATTTAGCACAAAAAGGGTACAAGATGGACAAACAAAAACTACAGTATTGCTTGACAGAAGTGCTATACTTAGGTCAATTGATATCCAAAGATGGTAAAAGAATAATACCCGATAGAGCAAGAGCGATAAAAGCCATAAAAGAGCCAAAAACGCTAAAAGAGATGCAGAAGTTCCTTGACATGTGTAATTACTGCCGAGCATGGATACTAGATTACGCAGCATACACAAAACCCCTATTACAGGCACTCAAGGAAGCGTAACGAGAGAACACTCAAGTACAGTGGACACAAGAAATGCACAAAGCTTTTGAGACACTCAAAGAATTGATATCCACGGCACCAGTGATAGCAACCCCCAACTATGAGCGTGAGTTTTATTTGTTCTCACATTGCAACGGCACACTCTTGACAGCTGTACTGACACAGAAAACATCCTTAGGCCACAAACCCCTGGCATTCTACAGCGGAACGCTGGATGCAGAAATGCAAGGACATTTCGCTTGCGAACAGGCTCTCGCAGCCGCCGCATTCGCAATCGAAAAAAACTCTACAATCGTGATGGCATGTTCCGTCACGTTGTATGTAGAACACTCTCTTTTTGCCATTCTGGAAAGATCAAAAAAGCACACTAACTACCCAAAGGGCAACAGCGTATGAGTTGATCATATCCAGCACGAGCATTCACATTGTACGGTGCAAAAGTGTAAACCCTGCCACATTTCTCACCGAAGCATGCACAGTAGTAGACATGCAGCAACATGACTGTGCAACATACATTGGTGACGATGATACCGCACCTACAGCACACGAAAATGCACTAGCAGACAGAGAAATTTATTTCGTCGATGGGTCTGTCTCCATAGATTGTGAAACAGGAGAAAAGCACGTAGGAGCAGCAGTAGTTCAGGAGTAAGATGGGGAATTCGAAATGATTGTACAAAAAAGGTTACCACCACACTTCTCAGCACAAGCAGAACTGGTGGCGCTCATAGAAGCATTACACACAGCAAAAGTGTACATGGTCACCATCTACACAGACTCTGCCTACATGGCGACAACACTACATGGAGAGTTAGCAAGGTGGGGATGGAGAGGATTCCCGAAAGGGCAGACGGGTCCTCAGTCCAGCATGCAACATTACTAGGGGAATTAAGTGATTCGCTGAAAGAACCTACACTTGTAGCAGTCATGAAATGTCAGACCCACACACAAGGTGATGATGTCATCTCATTGGGGAACAAGGCAGCGGACGCTGCTGCCAAGGAAGCCTCCTATTTACCAAAAAGCTCAACAGGTGAGTACATACTACAGAAGGCAGTAGAGGAAGAGCAGCCAGAAGGGTTCAACTTATTGCAATCTCCCAAATTATTGAACTTCACCAAGATGCACCCAGTGAGGACAAGGAAACATGGGTGAAAAGAGGGTGCAGCCGGTCATCCACCGACCTTTTATGGAGACAGAATAACACTGGTAAGGTAGTGATGCCTGCAAAATTACTAAAGGTAGCATTCCAGCAATTGCACTTCCTTGCCCACAATGCAAAGCAACACATTATCGCACAAGAAGATTGGTTCGCTCCGGGACTACAGGAGCAAGTCACAAAGCTAATAGTAGAATGCATCACATGCCAAACATACAATTCTGGCATGATGCTATGGACGCTCAGAGCAACATTGCCAAAACCTTAAGGGCCATTCAGAGAGCTGCATATAGACTATGCAGACATGGGAGAGCGGTGTAACGGGTCCCGATATCTGATTGTTGCAGTGTGTCCCCTTTCCCAGTGGGTGGAAGCAGGCCCCTGTGATCATCCAAGTTCCTGGTCAGGTAGGTATTTCCCCCCTGGGGCATTTGTGATGTCATACGTTCCGACAATGGGACGCACTTTGTTAATGACATGTTCAAGCACATAACTGCAATGCTAGGTATAACTCTCAAGCTCTGTACTATTTATCATCCGCAATTGAACGGGAGTGTTGATAAAATAAACAGATTGCTCAAGAGCAGATTGTCAAAATTGTGCCATAAACTCAAAAAGAACTGGGTATATTGTTTACCCGTAGCACTTTTTGAGATGAGGAATCAGCCCAGCAAGGACCACCACTTGTCACCCCATGAGATTGTGACAGGTAGGAGGATACACACAGCCCACTCACCCCTGCGTAGACAGTCAGATGCACATCAGAGTGCCACAGTACTAGGATAAGAGTTCCATGTGTATCTTAGAAATCTTACAAGAGCAGCACGAGCCATAGCAAAGCAAATCGCACCACCATTTACACAGGAAATTGCCACTGATACAATCACTCCAGCCACAGACAGCCCAGACTGCCAGTTGATGACAGGTGACATGGCATGCATGAGGAGTTTTGTGCGAAGGTGGAATGGACCAAGGTTCCATGGTCCCTACAAGGTAAAATACTGCACACCTACGGCAGTGAAGGTACAGAGCCTAAGGTATTGGGTGCACTTGACAGATGTCCGCAGGGCCCATGGGAGTACAGACTGTACAGACTAGGAAGATGGTAGAGGTGAACAAAGTGCACAAACGTAGAAAGTGAAATTGAAGAAGCACAGAAATAGATTGTAAACATAGAACTGGGTCAAACAATGGTAAGAGGATATTTAACAGATGCATGACCACAATGAGTAACGGAATTAGCTGTTATATGTAAAATAAAGAATTTCTGCCAAGTTGTAAAATATTTATATAAAACAATGATGAATGTCCTCCGCATTCTCTCTCTCTCTTTCTTTCTCTCTCTCTTTTCAAATGCATTTCTCTCTATTGTTGGTTCTAAGTTGATAGTAAATTGTCTCTTTAATTTCGTCTTCCCCAAACGTGAAGTGTGGGGAAGGAAGAAGGAAGGATGTAGAAATGATTACCAATAAGAAACATAAAGCAAGTCCAAAAAAAAAAAAAAAACAACTTGGAAAGCTGGAAGTGTCTTACGAATAAAAAGTGTAAATAACAACACGTTAACACGTATGCTTAACAATTGCTTACATCTCATTTATTAGGAGCTACAATGTGCATGGGAGAGGCCCCAGCGGCAACAAATAATAGTGTAGATAGGAATAGAATTAGAAGAAGTTTTTATCCTAGCTATTCATATGAGTGCTTGTTGTTTGTGTGTGCAGTGGTGTTCTTTTCAACATTATTTGGCCTGGTCCTGTACTGGGCAATAGCGTTTATCTCAATTGATATTGAGCCAGGGGGGCGTGGGCATGAAATCAATTAAACAAGGAACCCATTTAATTTGGGACGGTGTCAAGTTAATCTGGGCCCACAGGAGTCACAGGAATGAATACAATAACAAAACAAATGGCACAATGATGCAGGCTACACAGAAGCCCCAATACTTCAATGAATCTGATTTTAGCGTTTACACAATGAATGACAGAACACTCTCAGAAATCACATGGGTACAAAATCACCCCTATCCGACCACGATGTCAGTCGCAGAATCCCCATCAATAGGTAGCATAACCACCAAAGAAGAAAACGGCAATGATAGACATATGTTTAACAGCTATTCCAGCCTATACACTGAGTGGTAGGAAAAGGGAATGACCAGGAGGCCCCAGGCTATAAGGGGGTGGACACAGGAGGAAAAAGAGGGAAACGAAACAGGAGAAATGGGAAGAACATTATAAATTCGGCCTAGATACAGTTGATGATCCTCAGCATCCAGACCAAACAAACAAATGGTATGCTGACATGAGCAACACGGCCGAGCAGACAACAAATGAAAGTTGTTACGTCTGCTTACTCATACCCTGTGCCTCGGGCACCTCTAAGGTATTGCTGCCACAAGAAATTCCATTTGCAGATGCACAATGTCTCTTATATCTTGCGCTGTGTAGAATCAAAAATAAATTTCAAGCACACATAGTTTCATTTGAGCTGTTACAAAATGAACGGGTATGTTACTCCCGGCCGCAAGGAGTAATTTGTGTAAAGGAGCCATTTTTGGTGATAAAGGCAACGCTGCACTCTGACAATAAGTGGCAAAACAAGGAAACAATGTGTAAGGCAGAAGCCCTGTGAGGGCTGTCTGAAGAAAAACTTTCCTGGGTACAGAGATCATGCACTCCTATATGGACTGAACACATAAGGAAACTTACTTGGGTTACTGCCATCGAAAAACCCTTCAAACTGCAAAAAGACATTTCCTACGAACTCTGCTTCCGTGGGGAAGGTAAAAAGAACATAGGAGAAAACAAGAACTGCAGCAAAACTCTCACAATGCCTGACATGAAGAAAGGAATGGCTGTGATGATGGACACGTACTGGGTCTGCGGCAACCTGGCGTACCTGCACCTCCCGCAATCATGGAGGGGCATGTGCTCCTTGGCAATGCTGCATTTCGCACTCATGATGATGCCAGAAAGCCACATCCACGGAGAAAACACACAGGTGGCGGCGCCAAATTAACTGTTTCCAACGCCGCCTGACCCTCCCCCACCCATTCTTACACGTCCTGGGTGGGCCCAGTGCGGTTGCTCTGGGTCCAGGGCCCCGGCCCCGGAGCACCCACGCTGGAACACCCCTAGGAACTGTGACCCCCCCTAAGACAGCATATGATCAGAATTGAACTAGACTCCATTTTTTGGGCCACCGACTCCATTTTGTTATTTCGTATTGGCAGGCCAGCTGTGAACTTAGAACAAAGGCCTGCAGCTCTCCCAGCAAGGCACACCCACAGCAGACAAGCTACTCCTCCCGCCTCCTCCCCTCTGCCATCTCTGCAGTTGTTCGGTTCTCATGGGAGACTGGCCGCGAGATTGCAACAAACTTTACACTGTATCCCTTGTCTTCCGTCTTACCTCATTTAACCCTGCTACAGTCCAGCACAGGGACAAACAACAGAGGCCGTTCATCTCTATAAACCTGCTCCCCACCCAACAGAACCAGGCCATACAGAATACCATCCCCATATTCCCTAAAACATGATTAAACAGCTAGAAGCGACCCTCAAGTACGTTTAATTGATCGCGCCCCAATAGAAGACAACCAAGTGTCTTCCCGCATGCAATTAGAACAAGCTGCTCATTTTTTGTAGAATAATGTAAGACTTGTGGTAGAACAATCAGCATTTTAATAATGTATAATATATGTGTGATCAAAAGCATTAACGTTAGAATCTAGTTATCAAAGAGTGATGTGTGTTAACATGTAATATGACGTTGTTTAATAGAAATGAATTGCAATAACAAAATGCATAAGCAGAACATAACACTGTGCATGCCAGCACGAAGCTACCTCGTTTTGATGCTCAATGTAAATATGTGCATGATATAGTATGAAAATAATATAACAACCGGCTGCCATAACTAATGTGATTCTAACATGACAATATATGCTAGAACCTACATGTGTAGAATGTAATAATGAACTGTTCAATTGAGTATAGATAATGACCTAAGTATATTTGACTTATTATCGTGAAGTATGTAACCACGAGAACACCCAGGCAGGTAGAATAGATAGCATGCTTTAAATGAATATACTTAGAATGCAATGTGCCACGTGTAAAAGGCCTTTTTGTAAAACCTACTCCTAAAGGCCGTAGTTTTCCAGGCTATGCAGACCTACACTGAAAAGGTGTTTCGATTCCCTTCCCCCCTCCATAGTGTCAAAGCAGATCGGCAAAGATTTAATGATGTTTAAACAACCGGCCTCTAACCCCCATAGTAAGACTTGGGACCGTTGTGGTATGTGCCCCTTTGTGGCCTAGATTTTATGCGTAAGTTTAGATCTTAGATTTAGAGTCTCCTTTGCTGTTTATCAGATAGACATTCCAGACCACACAAAGACCTCAAAAGTCTCACCTCTTTAGCCAATATATCTTGTAGTGTATCGGCACATAGTCAAGCCGACACATAGTTAAGCCTGCCTACCAATGGATTAAACACTGCATTAATGGCTGTATTTTGACCTATGCCAAATGATAAACTAACCTGTGTTTGAGAAACGTCTATTCCTTTATTGTTTACGCTCACGGGTCTCAGAACATGCTGGACAGGGCAGATCATGGTATTGGATGAATGGGAATGTGTGGCCACAAGGGCAAATGTCAAATGGTTATTTAATAAAGAAAGATCTCGACAGTTGCAGATTCTGCATACCAATTCTATGAGCCCAGCTGACCGAGTGACCCGAGAAGCATCACCGCAACACCACATGCTCCTGAGCCAACCACAGCCCTCGGACCCTATGGCATCTATAGGTGTTCGCTCCTAGTGACCAATCCCAACTGTTCATGTGCCCCTTAGGCCTTCCCTCTGTTCGATGACGATAAAGCTGTATAAAAGTAATTTGTAACAGATTTTCTGCAGAGCGCTCCGGCGTAAGCAGAGGGTAGAGTGTAGATCCTGCTTGCCCTATTTTAGATAAAGCCTTTTGATATAATCAGCACTTGGTCTTGGTCTCATTCCCTCTGGGGAAGTGCCCTGATTGACTTATTGGGAGATTTAACTGCATTTTTTTGGGGGTCTCTCACCTTCAGTACCGATGAGAAATTGAAAATGTACACCAATGTGAGCATGATATGCTTTTCCTTTAACATCTGCTGATTATAGTGACTGATCACCACTACCTTTAGCATTTTTTGATACTAAGGGTGGCGACTTATCATCATCACCTTACTATTATTGTTACTGTTTGGTATCTCCATAGACACATGTATTTTTTTGTTGCCACCTGAATTTCATGTTGCACGTTGGAGTGAAGTAAGGTTTATTTGTACTGGTTTATTGACATACAGGACATAGGGTGCTTCAATGTAGTCATGTTTAGTTGAGGAACATGAAACCCGTCCTTAAGAGATGGGCAACAAGTGATGTTTAAGGTCGACTTCTGACAATATAGGGTGGAAGTGAGATTAGATGCGTGATATATATTACACCATGGAGCCTTGTAACTCTTCAAGTAGTTGTGATGAGAGTGTTCTGCCATCAATGGCGTCTAAAATAATTAGTACAGTCAACTCCTGGCACTAAGGTTGTGAGAAACCTGGGGGTATCCTCACACCTACTCCCCTTGGATCCTCTTCTTAGGTGGCCAGGTAAAGGCCATCGCTTTTGGATCCTGATGCGGGGGGTGGAGATGCGAGGGAGGATCCCCTGGGTGGCTTGGGGATTGCGGAGAGGATATACACAGGCAAGACAAGGTATCCCCCCTTTTCTGATGAGAACCAACCATACCCTCCTGCTGCCTTTATAGGCTGTTGTAAACCATCTCCCCTCACCTTTTCCCATTCAGATCATTTTAGTACTTGGACAAGGAAGAGGCGACTAGGAGTAGTGCACACTAACAGGCTATTTCACCACTCTAGTACTGAGATGAGGATGAGGCCCGAAAACTGTTGTAAGGGTTGGGCATGCTACAATAACTGTGGCTAGGCAATGAGAGTTAAGAGCTCACACCTGCAACCTGTTAAATGGTTGCAGGTGTATAAAAGAGGAAGAAAGCAGCAGAGAAGGGAACCAGGTGTGCAGGAGAGCGCACCAATCTGAGTTGGAGCAGACAGAGTATGGGCCGGTGTAAACGACGACGACTGCAGAGGAGCCGGAAAGACGCTGAAGCAGGAGCGGGCCGTGAGAGGGTCTGGAGCTGAGCAGAACCCATTGCTGTGCGTTTTTCCCTTGGGAGTGGGGAACACAGAGAAGCTGCTGGATGCTGCCAGAAGGTCTGGGGAAAGCGAGCGCTCCATCGCTGGAGCTCCATGGTGGAGAGAGCGGAGACAGTGAGAACCCGAGAGTGAAACCAGAGCACCCGGAGGCGCAGCCGCACACTAGTGACAGGGAAGCATCACTCAGGCCGGGGCGCTGCAGGGGCATGGTGTGTGTAACGGTGGATGCCGGTCAAGCGAAAATCTATGGAACAGTGGCCTGGGGGCCCAATTGAACTATTGAATACCGAACAAGTTTTCAAGCATGCAATGAAGTTTTGAATGTATGGAAAAGGGGTCTGGAGGCCCAATCTGAAATATTGAATGGCAAACAAGTTATAAAGAACATAATGAGATTTCAATGCTGAACAAAGGAAAAGATATGAGAATATCAATTTAGTGAAACAAAAAGTAATGCACATTTTTGAGCGAAGCAAATTTAAATTAACAGCATTTCTGAATTCAGTGAAACAAATAAAAAGTAAAACACTATTGGATAGTGTGGAAGTAAAGAGGTTGCCAGGAGAAATACCACAAAGGAAGGTGTGTGGAAGTCACATGGTGATCAAGGCTCAAAGCCACTAAAGTGAACAAGAAGTTTATTTAGACTTGTGACATAGATGCAGAAAGGAAACCTGTGTTGCCAAAGAAGTCCAACGAGAAAAGAATGAACTATTGTAAAGTGCCAAGGGTTATTGGTTGCGCAATCTATGTTGGGTGGACCGTCTGGTCCGACAACTGCGCCTAGACCGACATTCCCTTACCTGGAGAACTCTAAAAAGTCTAGAGGCTGAGGCTGGTCAGCCTAAGATTGTTCAAGGGACAGAACGAGAAGGAAGGCAAATTAAGCAGGTGAATGTGACTGTGAATTTGGAACCTGTGGAGCTGTGTTGAGCTTGGGGAAGGGAACCGAGGCCGTTTTGTGGAACTGTGTTGAACTTGGGGAAGGGAACCCCGAGGCCATTTTGTTGGAACTGTCTCGCACTTGGTGAAGGGAGTTAAGAGCAAACCAGGAGCTTAAAGGAGCTTGGAACTTTAATTTGAACACTGTTTCTTTGGTTATTGACACCCCGACACATTGTTTAGCTTTAGTTGTGAGGGCAAGTCTAGGTTTTCGACACAAGACAGACTTTTAAGTTGGACTCACACCTTAGTATTTTGGCAAGTTAGGCCTTACACCTTCGTGACATTTGAGTTAATAAAGATATTTTATTTGAAGTTTAAATCTGTTGTCTGTGCCGTGCTTCGTGATGTCTTCACAGGGTGCAAAAGTGTAGAAAGGGACTTCTGGCATGAACAGTGTAGAAGAGAGTTGCTGTGTTTAAGCTGTGGGAAACATCAGTGTAGTTCGTTTTTGCACATTATTTGTATCTATTTGTATTTTATTTATTTGTATAGCGCGCCAGACCCGAGGGCAACCGGGCGCATATCTTAGAACAACATGTACATATATGGCAAAGATTACAGTTACCATCATACAGTTGCAATCATACAGTGGAGTAAAGTACATAGCATTGCAAAAAGGCAAGGAGGTTGTTGTCAAATAATAAGGCGATAAGAATCGGACGGCCTATGAAGGCAATTAGTCAAACGTGGCGGATAGCCAAAGCTTAGCTTTTTGTTTGAATAGGGTTGGAGACGGCAAGGATCTGATGGTGAGTGGCAGTGAGTTCCAGAGTTTAGCGGCTAGAACTGGGAAGCTTACACCTCCGGCTTTCTGTAGTTTGTATCTATGGATGGTGAGGCAGTGTGCTGGAGTGGATCTGAGTGACCGCAAAGGTATATACTGAGAGAACCGAGAGGCTAAGTAGATGGGGGCCTGGTTGTTTACACATTTGTGTGTGAGGGCCAAGGCTTTCAGTGACATCCTTTGGGCCACTCAGAGCCAGTGTAGATGCTTCCTTGTTTCAGAGATGTGTTCAGATCTGGGAATATTAAGGGCCATTCTAATAGCATTATTTTGAATGATCTGGAGTTTGTTGAGGTTGCGTTGGTTGGTGCCTTGATGAAGTGCATTGCAATAATCGAGTTTGGACATAACCAGTGTCCTGGCTAGAATGATGTAATTCTGTGTGGAAAGGAATGGACGGCAGGCTGTGATAAGCTTACATGTGTAAGCTGAGGCAGTGATGATCGCATTAGTTTGTCTATTAAGAGAGAGTGTGGAATCGAGATAGATTCCCAGAGTTTTTGTATCTTTGGATACGTATTGCCATTGATATTGAAGGTGTTGAACGAAGGGTCAAGCTTGTTAAGTCTCTGTTGGGTACCCAAGAGAAGGAGCTCTGTCTTGTCGTCATTGAGACAGAGCTCGTGTTGGGCCATCCAGGCTTGGATGACTAGGTAGATGTCATTCAAAGCTTTAGAATCAGCAATGTAGTCACCATTGATAAGAATAAGTATCTGGGTGTCATTGGCATAATTGGTGTAGGTAACACCCAGATAGTCAAGCACATCAAACAAAGGTTTGGTAAATACATTGTAAAGTGTAGGGGATACACAGGACCCTTGTGGCACTCCACAGGGGACCGGAGTTGGATCTGCAGATGAGGTAGGTGAGAATACTCTCATGTGTCTGTTGTCCAGGAAGGAACTGATCTAGTTGGTGGCTTTTTCAGAGAAGTGGGCAGCTGATTTCAAATGATGGCAGAGGATTTGGTGATTGACCAAGTCGAAAGCTGCTGAGAGGTCAAGGAGTAGGAGGGGGGCCAGTTTGCCATTGTCTTTTAAATCCTCAATTTGAGTTTTGAGATCTAATAAGGCTGTTTCTGTACCGTGATTGGGTCTAAAGCCAGATTGTCTCGTGCCAAGTAAATTGTTAGTTTCCAGGTACTTCTGGATCTGTAAATAAGCTGCTCTGTCTAGTATTTTTAGAAGGAACGGGACCGTAGCGATGGGTCTGTAATTGGAAGGTAACGAGGGGTCCAGAGTAGGTTTATTCAGCAGGGGTTGACCCATGAGTCCTTGAGATTGTCAGGGACAATGCCAGAATGAAATGAAGAGTTGATGAAGGAGGTGATGAAAGGGGCAAGGTCATGTGCCGATTCTTTAATGATGGGTTCAGGGCAAGAATCACCTTGGCAGTTGCAGGGTTTTAGATTGCTAATGATTTTTTCAACCTCTGGGATGGTGAGAGGTACAAAGCTGAATGGGGTGTGAGTGAAGGAGGGGGTGGCCGTCTTAGGTTCCGGGAGTTTGGTTGGGAAGAGGTAAGAAGGCAGTTTTGTTTGGCATTGATTTTGGATTGTTAAGTAGTTATTTTAGTGAGGAGGGCATTTTGGTTATTGTTGCACCATGTACTGTCTTTGCTACATGTGTATAGGATGGGTGATGGGGATTGTAATTCTTTAAGAATTTTGAATAACTCCTTCATGTTGGATTCTGCTTGGGAGATGCGCTGGTTGTAAGTCTCTTTTTTTGCTTGTACGATCGCTTCCTTGTAATTAAGGGATGCGATGAAGAGGTTGTCTCTATTTGTCACACATGGAAGACATTTCCATAGTGCTTCGGCCCTACGTTTTTCTTTGAGAAGTGCTCTAAGTTGCGGTGTAAACCATGAATTCAAATGAGCTCGTTGTTTAGATTTTCATAGTTTGAAGGCTGTTATGGTATTAATGGCTTTGAGCAATGTTTGATTAAGGGTGTCCACTACGACTGTAGGGTCGTTGTGCTGTGAGGCACAATTGTTGAGAATAGGTAAGATAAGGGGGAGTATTTTGTCCCTAGTGATGTCCTTTTTGTTCCTTGTAGGAATCAGGGGTGCTATATTAGGTTCAGGGCAAGTGTTGTTGGCTGGTATATGAAAGATGATGAAGTAGTGGTCGGACCAGGCGCAGGCGGAATTGGAGCTTATTGATGTGTTGCAGTTTAACTCTGCAATCCAATCAAGCATTATGCCCTTGTTGTGAGTTGGTTCGAGAATGCGCTGCAGAAAACCCAAGTTAGAGATGTTACTGGCAACCTCAGTGCCATGAGATCCTTGGGGTCTGATAGGCAAAGATGAAGGTCACCCAGTAGCAGCACTTGGGAATTGGGCTTAGTGCTGTCAGTAAGGATGGATGTAATATCCTCCGAGAAGGAAGTGAGGGGTCCGGGTGGTCTGTAGATAAGGTGTAGTGATGCGGTGTTGGTCGGTGATAGGGAGAGTTTAACTGATAGAGATTCGGCAGACCTAAATTGAGTGTTGGGAATGAGTCTCATGTTGACATTATCCCTATGTATAATTGCGACGCCCACTTTGGAGAGGTTACATTGACGGTCATTTCTGAGGATGGAGTATCCATCTGGAATGGCGAGGGCCAGGAGCAGGCCTGAGGCGGCATGCAGCCAGGTTTCTGTGATGGCAATGAAGTCAAGGTTTTGGGCATTGATGAGGTCTGCAATGCCAAGAGCGTGGGCCGTGAGGGATCTAGCATTGATGAGGGCTCCCTTTAATTCTTTATTAGGGGAGGTCGCAAGGTTTTCGGGTTGAGTCTGCATAATTGGAAGCGGGCTGGTGGTGTAGTGATGGTGCGTGTTACGCTGGGCACACGGTATGTGAGGCAATCTGGATCTGAGTCTGGCCTTTCTGAGTTAGAGTGAGCATGGTTGATTGGGTGTAGGTTTGGTGGCGAAATGTTGAAGCCACAAGGCGGGTGCATTGAGATACGGGTTGGTGGAGTAGTCAGTGAGGGAGTTAGTTATAATGTTATGCATGGGTGTGAGGGGTGAGGAGAGGTGGTGAGTCAGTGGTGTGGTACTGTGGATCATTGTAGGGGAGTGCGTGCAGTAGTGGTGACAGATAATCTCAGAGGTACAGATAGGTGGTACACAGTGTGTGCTGACTAATTGCATGATAGTGACAAGGTGTGCAAGGAGGAGGCTGGCAAGGGCCCACAGCGGCATATTGCGATACAGGTGCACTATAAATTAGGTTAGATAGTGTGTGGTCACTGTAGAGGCACAATGGTACGTGTTCAATGGCAATGTAATAGTACAGGTTATACAGTAAAGGCTGAAAGGTTCTCAAACATGCATGCTAAGGCAAAACTAATCAGGCAATCAGTGGCAAACAGTAGGTAAATAGCACGAGTCAAACTAAGGCGGTACTCGAAGGTGCGTGAGGGTGGTGAGGTAGGGTGTTATAGGCAGTCAATTATGGTAGTACAGTAGGTTTTAAACAGCAGATAGTTTGCACAGTACAGTACATGCTTCGAAGTTATGGTGATAGAGCATTAACAGCATGATAGTGGATCTAAGGTAGAGAGACAGCATACAACTCTGCATTGAGTGCAAAACGTTAGCGGTGTAGCTACTGCAAACAATATATATAAATAGAAGTTGGGGCAAGATGACATGGTAGTTACAAGTTACAAAGCAGTTACAAAGCAGGCTAAGTAAACATAAAGTCTTTGCGGATAAGGAGGCGCTCATTACTTTGCTGTAAGCCGTATTGGGACTAGTATGCAATATATCGATACACTTTATTACTCTTATCGAGCTGGAGAGGTAACCGGAAAGTTCAGGCTGAATGTTAGTTGCTTATGTGCGTTTAAAGTTCCAGCAGCATAAGCGAAGATAAGGGTCTCAGCGGAGCAGTGTCCGGTGCCGTAGCGCAGGTGCGGACAGGGGCAGACATGAGGGGCTTTGGTCTGCGTGGGCCTTAGACGAGGTGGGTCGGCTTCTGCCTCCGGCTTACCTCTCTGCCTATAGCGGTGAGCCCAAGTTGGTTGCTAGGCAACCATAATAACAAAGAGCGGTCGGCGGCCATCTTAGGATCAGCTGCAGGGATGAAACGGCCTGGGTGGATGCTGCAATCTAAGGATTTACCAGCATAATTTTCGGCGGCCCAGCAGGGTTACGGGCAGCATTGGCGGCGATCGCTGGTAATTCTAGCTGCTCCTGCAGTTGAGCGGCGACGCAGGCAGCTGGTGGCAGAGCACGGCTGCTGGTGTTGCAGGGCTCCAGCTCTGGAAGGAAGTGGGGCTGAGGGGCAGACAGGAGGGGCCTTGGACTGCGTGGGCCTTAGACGAGGTGGGCCGGCTTCTGCCTCTGGCTTACCTCTCTGCCTATAGCGGTGAGCCCAAGTTGGTTGCTAGGCAACCATGATAAACAAATAGCGGTTGGTTGCCATTTTAGGATCAGCTGCAGGGATGAAAGGGCTGTTCCTCGTGGCACGGGGTCAGGGTGATTTGCTGAAGTGGATTCAGTAGCAAATAAGGCAGTCGGGGTCTAGCCTGGGTGGATGCTGCAATCTAAGGATTTACCAGCATAATTTTCGGTGGCCCAGCAGGGTTACAGGCAGCATTAGCGGCGATCGCTAGTAATTGTAGCTGCTCCTGCAGTTGAGCGGCGACGCAGGCAGCTGGTGGCAGAGCACGGCTGCTGGTGTTGAAGGGCTCCAGCCCTGGAAGGAAGTGGGGCTGAGGGCCAGAATGGAGGGGCACTGGTCTGCGTGGGCCTTAGACGAGGTGGGCTGGCTTCCGCCTCCGGCTTACCTCTTTGCCTATAGCGGTGAGCCCAAGTTGGTTGCTTGGCAACCATGATAAACAAAGAGCGGTCGGCGGCCATTTTAGGATCAGCTGCAGGGATGAAACAGCTGTTTCACATTAAATAGTGAAATATGGGTGCATATTATGTTTTTAGTTTTTCCCAACTTACACACCCGAGGCCATTTTGTTGGAACTGTCTCGTACTTGGGGAAGGGAGCTATGAGCAAACCAGGAGCTGAAAGGAGCTCGGTACTTTCATTTGAACGCTGTTTCTTAGGTTATTGACACCCATACACATTGTTTAGCATTTGTTGTGGGGGAAAGTCTTGGTTTTGGATACAAGACAGACTTTTAAGTTGGACACATACCTTAGTATCAGGGCAGGTTAGGCCTTACACCATCTTGACACTTCACTACCAGCCACATAAAAACTGTTTTTACAGTCAGTTAAATCATCAAACCACAGGCCAATTACTCAAATAGATCTGTGGGCTGAGCACTCAGGAATCACTTTCGATCCCATTACATGCCTAGACTCATAATTACAAATATCAGGGATCAATCTTATTGTTTAAAGCAATTATCATACTAATGCAATGCGGCCATGCCCTGTGGATAAACTTAGAAACAAAATACACCACGTTCAGATCTGTGGTCTTTTTACAAAGTTGCAGCGCTTCCCTTGTTGTTGAGATGCAGAATAAACGAAACGGGTTTCAAGTACCTGTTTCTAAGCTCCTTCAAGTTGCCACAGAATAACAAGAAGCAGGCAATGTTTTCTATCCCGTCGTCACAAAGTGGGCAAACGGGGCTCCCGCTCCCATCGCACCTACTAGAATACTCTTGCAGTGGTAGACATCCCAACTGCAGCCTCATGAACAGGGCACATGCATATGCTGGTTCAATGACATTCAGATAGCTTTGAAACTCCTAGACCTGCTTCACTTCACTTCTTTTTTTTTAAACATGTTTTTATTGTTTTTGCATTATAAACATAATGCATTTTAACAAGGTAACATTCCCGCAACTCCCCTTAAATCGTCCCCCCTCTCTTTACCAACCCCCTCTTGAAGATATGCTCATAGTTCCAGATATTCTCGGGAAAGTCTATCAAGGACAGCCACCCTGCTGTGTGAGTGACAGCCATGCTGGAATGAATGGGGGAAAACTGTTTAAAAGCAGGTCTCTGTGACTTGGAAAGTGGAGTCGACCACTGGAACGAAAGAACCAAATACGAGCTGAAGGAAGACGACTGCTGCAACTCCTGGTCCACCGGTGAAGCCCTGCTGCAGGTCCGAATTGCCTGAAACTCCATCAACAGAGAAGCCCTTCAAGGTTAACTTCTTCCCTTGAGTTTGGTGGGAACCACCAACTCGTAAGCCACCTGGACACCGTCCCCAACCTGTTCGAATTTTCTTCAGAGTGCTGTTGAAAACCGGATAGCCAGGGGGAAGGAAACCAGTTAGTGGACTTTAAGGCACTCACATCTTAAACCAATGTTTTGCCAAGCTTGTGTGGCCTCTTCCTTTGGCAGTGCAGGAACCTCCTGACATCCTCCTTCTTGTTCCCATGACTGAAGCTCAGGAACAGCGAGATCAGCAGGAACTGCCAGGAACAACTGCCTCAGCTACAGTGTTTCTTCACTTACAAGGTACTGTGCAAGTGAAGTGCAGAACTACATTCGGCCGCAGTGAAAGTTTGTGAAACTTTCCTGACTTTGAAGGCTTGTCCTTCCCTAAACCAACATCTAACTTTCCTTCTAACCAAATTCTTCAAAGATCTGTGGCAAAGACGTAACTGTTTACTACCAGAACTGTGCTCTCCTATCCAAGACTCTGAACCATTGACTTTGGCCCAGGCCTATTGAATTGAATTGCTGGTTGTATTGAACTGAAACCTTTTGCCCTGCCTATGAAAGTATTTGTGCTGTTGATTCTTATAACCTTGTCTTTTTACCCCCGTTTAAAGTAACTGAAATGCCATTTTGCTCCCACTTCATGGGAGCTGAACTTGTTCAGAAACTGATTGGTTGTGTATTGTAGTATATTAGATTGTGATATTGAGCTGTTCTTACTAGTGGAATGTTTTCCAAATGACTGTAAATAAATGTATATTATTTTACCAAGAAACCTTAAGTAAGTGTTTGTTGGAATCACTGTCTTTGCTAGTCCTTTGTGTAACCTGTTGTACTGCTCACTTTACTCTTGAGATAAGTCTGGCTGCTCAGCCACTGCTACCAATTACTGTGCAGTACAGGCTTGTACCAAAGGTGAAATTGTACTTACACTTGTAGTCTTAATTGTGTGTAGGATTCCCAACGGGTGCTGCATATGATTCTGCCTAACAGTTGAGGCTGTGCACTCAATTTGAGCCTCTACAACGTCAGGTAAACATCACTTGAATTAGGTCTGGTTTACAGATTTGGCATGATTATACTAGTACCTACAAGTAGACATTGCATCTTTCTTCTCTCCTCTCAACATGGGAACGCCACAACAGAGCGTGCATATCTACCTCATGCAGGTTAGGAAGAATAACCTAGGTAAACACACTCTGACCATATTTCTACAAATAATGGATGAGTTTTGAACACTGGATCCATATATTCATTAGATCTTTTGATCTGATTGTTTCCTTTTTTCTTCAGTTTGTGGCAACCTTATATACATATGCAGGTAAATGCTACATTTACATATAACTCTAAAAGGTACAGTCATTGACAAATGGAAGAATATGAGACTAATCATGATATTTCTGTTTCTGTTTTTGTTTCCTAATTTGTTACGTGTTTTCTTTGTGTTGACTTGATGTATTGATTCTGTTGCTTACATGAATATACTGTTTAGCCCTGAGGACGGACTCAGTTCTGAAATGCATTGGCTACACAACATTTTGGGATTTTATCTGCCTTTTATGATGGAATAAAAGAACTGGGTTATTAGACATTGACCTGTATTATATGATTTAAGGACAATATTAATTCTATTGAACTGACTTATAACAGATTCATATGAATTTTTATTCAACTTAATATAAGAGATGAGTGAGAGCGCATGGTTGGTCAAGGGGCAACCATGAACTTCTTTCTATCAGAAAAGTAAACCATTTACGGCTACTCTCAGTAGAGGGATTAAGCATGTGATCAAAGTAACATACAAGCTTGTGTGGATATGCCACCTCAGTGGGTGAACATGGTAGATCGACCATGGCTTCATGTACTGACTCATGGATTCACTTGCCCAGTGGGGTAGATCAACCGAGGTAATGGCAGCTTCATGGGTGGAACTGAAGGCAGTATCCATTTAGTGATCTGTCAAGCCACATTACATTACATTTCATGCAATATTTGTAGCGCGCCGACATACACATAGGCCTCAACAAAACCAGACATACAAACAATAAGAGGGGAAAAGGATGTAAATTAGCAAGGGTTGACCTAGTCTACCCCTATATTAAAAGATAAGTCTTCATAGCTTTCCTGAAGTGATCCAGACAAGGAATAGATCTCAGAAGAAGAGGGAGCCCATTCCAGGTGCACTGAGCCAGAAAATAAAACCTGATTATGCCAAATTTCTTCAAATTGTACTGTGGAACCAGAAGACTATGGAGTTGGTAGACCATAGTGACCTCCACATTGGAGCAGCCATCAAACGCACAGAGAGCTAGCTAAATGGTAGTCCATGTAGGAATTTTTAGGTAAGGGTACACGATTTATGATGGATCTGATGCTTTACAGGAAGCCATTGTAAATTACACATGGCTACACTAAGGTGTTTTTGTTTCCTAAATCCATGAAAAGCCCTGACCACTCCATTCTGAATCACCTAGAACTTATTAATATTAGAAGAGGAGGTCACATCCAACAGGCTGTTGCAATAGTCAAGCTTAGAGTTGATTAAAGCAGATGCAATAACAGCTCTGTTCTCTACGGAAAGGTAAGGTAATATTTGTCGAAGCTGTTTGTGGAGATAGGCGCATGAAGAGCGCAAATGAGAAACATGTTTGTTAAAAGGCAGCTTGGAGTCAAAATAGACGACCAGGGTTTTATCCTAGGGAGACAAGTCAATGCAACATCCAGCAATTGAGAAATTACTATAGCCAGGGACAGGTTATTTGAGCCTGGGCACATATCCGATAATCAACAACTCTGTTTTGCCATCGTTTAACACCAAAGAGTTCCTAGCCATTCAGGCTTGAATTGCAGCATAGATGTTATTGATGGCTAAGATATCAAGGGCATGGTCACCAGACAGTAGAAACTTGGTGTCATCTGCTTAATTGATATAGCAGACTCCATGCTGTCCAGCAGATCGAACAAAGGCCTTGTATAGACGTTGAAAGCATGGGGGATTGGGAAGAACCTTGATGGACATCACAGGTAAGTTGAGTCGGAGAAGCCATGAAATCACCCACTGCTACCCTGGCTGACTGGGATCCCAGAAAGGATTTAATCCTGTCTGCGGCTGTTTTGGAGCATTTGCCGATTTCAGTTAATCACTTAGTAACCAACGGATGGTCAAATAGATTGAAAGCTGCTGACAAATGTAAGAGCATCAGCAATGCAGGATGACCCTGGTCAAAAAAGCCAGCTATATTTGACTTCAAGACAAGCAGTGCCATTTCAGTTCCATGTCCACATCAGAAGACAGACTAATGGACCCCCAGCAGCTTATGTGCTTCAATAAATTATTGCAACGCCACCTTGTCCAGAATTCTAAGAAGAAAATGGACGTTGGTGATGGGACAGTAAATGCCAGCTACCTCAGAGTCTAGGTTGTTCTTTCTGGAAGCGGGGTGTTCCATGCCTTCTTGAGAGAGGGAGGGACCACAGATTGTGAGACAGAAATTCTGGTGTTATAATTGGAACTTTGGGTGGATAGGATAGATTCCTTGTAGGCTACTACAGCCTCTCTGTAACAAAGCAAGGTATCAGGAGAGGGAGTTTTTCACCAGGTGTGTTACTTTCCACATTTCACTTTTCTGAGAGTGAGATCATTTCATTGTTAAATCTAGTGTTTTTATTGATGTTCCATTTTATGTTTTGGTCCTAACAAGGGCAAGAGTGTCAACACCCTCTAGAATGGCCTGCTGCTATAGGGAAACCAAGTTGTCAACCAAGAAGGAAGGAGACGCATTTGGGCAATGAGGAAAAACAAGAGTGGCCAAGGCTTGGGACTAACCTTCTTGAGGTTCCTTGCCTATTTTGGTTTTAATAAGTGGAAGTATCACATGGGTGGAACTATTAGGCAATATAAGATTAAAAGAAATAAGATGGTGGTCAGACCAAGGGCATGGCGTAAAAGTTGTTGCCACCTTTCTGTGAAGCAGAGTTCACCTTCTGACTAATCCCTAAAGCCTCCAGGGCACTGATAAGAGAGGCCGCTTCAGCATCCTGTTCATTCGTAGCCCATAAATTAAAGTTACCCAATGTCAAAACAAATGATGATGGTTTCAATATTACATTACAAAGGGCAAGGAATTGCTCCTCAAAATGTGTCAGTTTCTGGGATGGTCGATACACTATCACGATGCCAATGGAAGGAATAGGATCTGCATTAAATTTCACAAAAAGTGGTTTGCAGTTGTCCAGGGAAATTATAGTAGTGGAATTAATCTGAAAAGTATCTTTAAAAATGAGAGCCAGCCTGCCTCCTTTAGAGGAAACCCGACCTGAACTGAAGGAAGTATAACCATCAGGTGTTGCCTGGATGATGGAATGAGTAACTGTTTTGTGTGGCCACGTCTCAGTAATTGTAAGAAGATACATTTTTAAATCAACTAGGAGGTCGGCCTCGACAGAATGTTGTATGCAGGAGCATGTGTTCAGCAAAGGGACATTTTGGCCCACAGGTTTGACATGCAAATGGTCGTTTTGCGTCAAGGTTATGTGCATGATGTTAGGATCCGTCCTAGAAAGATTTGGGGAGATATCTGTTCTTGAAGCAACATCTAGAGTACAAGATGCCCCCTGAACTATCCCTAGACTGACGTTAAAAGAAAGGCACACAATCCATCTAGATTGAGTACAAACCCCCCCCCCCAACCTATTGTCAGAGTCCCTAATAGGAATGAGGCCAATTATTTTATGTATAACATTTTGTAAGGTGAGGGGTGGGATATCGAAAGGGGTGTGTATCCCAGGCTGGGCAGCTAGACCAGAAAAAGATGCAACAGGCTCCTGTAGTTTCGGAGTACTAGTAGGAACAGCAAGCAAGCATGTCAGCACTTGTAAACCACAGAAGCCACCCCCTGGGCTTCCCCTTCCACATGTATTCTGCACTGCAGGCTCCAGGAAGAATATGGCCCAACTCTGTTTTACGGTACTGAAGCTCTCGGCACAGCCACAGAATGAAGTGGATTCACATTTCAATAAACTTGGTTAGCACAGCAGACTCTATTGATGTGGTTTCTGGTTCAAACTTGAATGCTTGCCATATCCTGACTTTTGTTAGCACTGGGACGGGGAAGATTGGACGAGGAGGTAATGATCTGTTTACTTTCCAGTAATCTTCATTATTCGGAGTCCATTGGGCTCATTAGGAGTTCTCCGGTATCACGCCGGTAATTCCGTAGGATACCTGGGAACTACCGTACCATCTCTGCCGCCTGATATCCCAGTGTTATCAGGATAT
This sequence comes from Ambystoma mexicanum, assembly GCF_040938575.1. Classification (NCBI taxonomy): domain Eukaryota; kingdom Metazoa; phylum Chordata; class Amphibia; order Caudata; family Ambystomatidae; genus Ambystoma; species Ambystoma mexicanum. The sequence continues at coordinate 938,716,018 of NC_090935.1, forward strand.
TATGGGTGGTGGAGATACCGATAAATACCCATTCCCATGGAGTCCCATAGGTCTCCATGGGATGGGGATTGCAGCAATTGTCTGCTGGTATGGGACTGAACTACCCGAAGGTCATGCCTACCGGTAGATCACAGCCCCTACCAGCAGACTTGGAGTTTGCCGGTTCGGAAAGGTGCCAGTACACGTTTTTACCGGCACCTTATTTCCGGACCGGCAAACTCATAATGACCCTACATATCTTTCGCCTCACAGTCCTCTTCGCCGCCTCCTGTGTTGACCCTGGCTCATGACTTTGAACCTTGTTCTTTGCTTGAGATGGTTAGGAGGAGCTGAGCCCATATTTATACGCCATTGCAAGTTGGGGGTGGGGTAGACATTTTATTTTCTTCTTTTACTGCTTGCTAGTTTTCATTTTCGGGGGACGCCGATACCTCACTTTTGTTAGGACTGTGCTGATAATGATATGGATTTAGTTTAATGAAGATTACTGATAAGTAATCAGGGCATTTTCACTGACAGTACATGTTTAAAAAGCCTGATAAAATGATCAAACATGCACACAATTGCTTGTAAATAACTACAAAACAAAGATAATACCAAATGTCTTTATTGGGTTTCTGTATCATTTTTAAAATGCTCCACAGCTACTGCAGTTTTCTTTTGCAGTTAAAAGGTTGCATTGTCCATCAGAGACAGCATATTCTGCTACAGCAGGTAGAACACACAACTTCGATTCTATCATCGTAAGCAAGGACCTTTGAGCAATGATCGATCACAACGTCTGGAAACCAAATGTACTAACAAAGCACAGCGTCCTAGCTTTTCCTCAGACTTCATCCTCTGTCCATCAGGCATGGCAACTAGATTTACCTAAGATTACCTGCGTCACCCGGAACTTGCAGAAATGCGGACAAACGAACACCAGCAGACAGAAAATGGAACCTAAGAAAATCATATTTTGTGAATTGTGTCCTAAATTATTCTCCTGAAATCCCATTTAATCTGCAGCAAAGCAACAGTGTTGATAATGGAAAGACAATGTTGATCATTGCTTTGAATATGGATGTGTGTAAAAACACCCACAAACTTTTAAGCAACATTATGCTTCTATTTGCAAATGGCAGGTATGGCGCTTTAAGACACGAGTGAGACCATAATATAAAAGAAATTGTCATTACATAAACAAAAATTGCGGGGAAACAAACATTGTATGATACAAAATAAAGCAGGAATTCTCCCCATATCCCACACAAAAAGGTAAAGTTGTGAATGAAGGTTACAGTGAGCTTAGAAAAAGCGAGACCAAATGCGGTACAATATGTGTGCGGTAGACAAAAAAATACTTATTTGAAAGTGAAACTATTAAAGCGCCACAAATAACTACCACTTGTTTTCTTTCGTTCCTTCTAAGTCTTTTCATCTCATACATGTGGAACACTCGCTAAAAACAGTATTAAAATGCAACTTCAAATGGATAAAGATTAACTGTTATGAAAAAATCAAAATGCAACACACATTGGATGTAGATTAACTATCATGAAGAAAATCAACAGACACACACCCCCACACGTTTCAGCTCTGTTAAAGCAGTGTCTTGGTGGTAAATTGGGTGCTGTTGCACAAGAGACACTATGAAATTGGGACAAGAGCTGGTACTGGTCCTGTAGAAGAGTGCAATAATTCTACTGATTTTAGCAATGGTCTTTATTCATCAGTTTTTTTCTTTTAACTAAACAGGGTATCAAACATGGGGCAACATGGCAGCTGCTGTTCTACTTTGACTATCATCTACGTCATCTACGTATCCCAACCAAAGCTTCATCAATACACCCCACCGCTTCAATCAACCTCAATGTGAACAGCTATTATTTTTTATGTCCAAGGTGAAAACAAGCACTGTTAAAATTGGGGTATCTACTTGAGATCTCCCACACCAAGGTTGCACTAGACCTGCAGCAGTGCATACGTGTTTGAATGACGCAAACAATTCCAAAGATGCATGTTCACTCCTTTTCTTGTGTTTACATTCTGCAAGTTGGAGCCCCTATATTTATAATGGGAAAAACAGGACACGAACTGGGCAAGCACCCCTCCAATCGAAAGGGGATGGGTGGCGTCTATGTCGGTCGAGCCTTACGCGAGAGGCTGGGGAGCGTTCCTTGACGTGCACAACCGCCACATCCAGCCTCTATACCTCTCACATGTGTTCAGTGAGTGGAGGAAAGGAGTCAAATTAAGGGTTCCCCTGAAGTCTCCAGAAGGCAGATGGCCTTAGGGTGTATTAATCTCATTTGGAACCTTGTTCACCTGGTTATTAAGGGCAATTTAAAAATAAGCTAAGGGGAGGCCGGACGAAAAAGGAAATTATTGATTGAAAAAGAAAATTGTATGGATGTACCCTTTTCAAGAAACTTCTGCCCGTCTTCTCCTTGCATATCCCTCTATCAAATAAAAGATATATCCGTAAGAACACTCTAAACTAGAGATAGCTCTGTGCACGTTTGCTGCATAACTTAACCATTGTAAGGTATACCACAGCTACAGAAGTCGCATTTAAAAATACTCCAGAAGACTTCCCCATGTCCCATTCTACAAAGAGCAAGAGTGACTTCTCCCATAAGAGTGCTCAAATAAAACGTGTTCTTTTCAACACTGTAAACAGCAAAACAGCCTGCGTTTTGTGGAAACTGATGTTACTGGCAGTTAAGCCAGGCTACAATTCCAATATGGAGGGGTGATTAATACAACAAACAAGTGTCCCCACAAGCCATGAGTGGCATAACACCCTCTCTAGATTTTGACATTGTTGACCAGCAGCTCCATTTTCTTGAGTTTACGCTTGTTCTTTGGCATGGGTTTATCATAAAGACCGTTTTTCAGGAGATGCTCCTTGCTGTGATGGACTTGGGCGCCATGCTGGATCTGGAATGAGCACAACGCTTGAAGGGGCCGCAGTATAATCTGTAGAAAATTAACAAGGAGAACATAACATTTATCATACAATTGTAAATACTCCATAAAGGTAACATTACTGAATTAAGCAATAGCACAACGTTGGGCATTCCATTGGTTTGCCAACTTTATGGAGAGCATGGGACCTGGTTGCAAAATGAGAATGGGCATTGAATAAAGCATCACATTTTTTTTTCCATAAGCTATTTACAGAAGTACTTTGCTTCCTTAACATAAAAAAAGGGTTTTGCCGGGTTATGCCTGGGTGTTGGAACACAAAAGGTACTGCACTCAACCTCAAATTAGGACAAACGTATGTGAATTAAGGACAAAACAAGACCCCCTTTATAGGATGTATATTCAAAGGGTGAATGCATATATCTTTTCTCTGACGGGTTAACGGGTATTACATATACAGAGACTTAATTCATACTTTGCTTTGAGGTTGTCGGGGACGGGACTGTGGAGTACACAGCATGTTTACATCCTCGCCAATATTTACTATCCTGACAGACTAAGATAGTCTCAGAGGCTCAGCCGTGCCCTCAAGTCCATTGCTTCCAAAAGTCCCATCCCTGTTTCCCAGGCCTAGCCATAATCTGACGCCAATCTCTGCTCCTCAACTGAATTCTATTACTGGTGATGGAATGAAACACTGGGACATTCCAAGAAACTATTTCATAGAATGCGACTATGAATGGACCAATCCAAGAGAGAAAAACTTCAGGAATTTCACATATATATGAAACGGATATCAGGTGTGTAGAGCAAACTAAGATACACGTTTTCATCCACTACTTGTAACTTACATTTGTAATATCAGCCGATGTTCCCCTTTTCCATGGCACAATACCCTGCATCTCAACAAGCTGGGCCTCACACAATATTTGTAACGCATCACCGACAGTCCTGAATGCAAACTAGCCCCCCCCCCACCCCCAGGCCCCTGAGCTCTCTCCACATGGTGGCATTAGGTGCAAATGTTATGTGCAAGTTTTCACCATATCTTAAGTGACGCAGTATCCATTGTCTTGCAGGGTAACCACTCAATATTATAAGAAATTAAATGGCTTGTGTGCTTCTGACTGCTAACATTCCCTTTCACTTTGATGGACTGCCTTTGTATGTGCATGTGTTATTTACTCCCTTCTTCCTGAGGAATGTCAAAAGAACTGCGTCACGGCTGAAAGATCTGCTGTCCTCAGTTTGCAGGACTGAAGTTACAAGCGGAGAAATAAGCCATGTTCAGCAAGCGCTGTGTTGAAAATGGAGTACTGTGAGGTAAGTCAGATTGTACTGTGGTTTGGCAGCCAAATACACCTCTTTCTTCCAGTTGAAAAATCTCACTCTTCAGTGTTCTCCAATGTTGGACAGTAGTGCACGGCACTGAGCAGTACCTGTCCAGCATATGTATGTGTGCATGCATGCAAGTGCATGGGATCTACAAAGCACAAACGTAGCTGGGATGCAACAGTGTTACAGGTAGGGTGTGCCCACCATGTGCATGTTTTAGGGTCAATAGTGAGGGCTCTCTAATGATCAGTGGTACTGTTTATGTGTTTAATACGCCAATGCATTGTCTTTACTTATGAATCTGTGAACTTCCATAAATTGTCCTGCTGCACCCTGGGAAATGGGGCTGTGACCCAAGAGGAGGCTATTCAACTTTACATTTGTTAAGTGTTTATGTAAATTGTTTATGCACATTATAGTAATATAGTTTGTTTTAGATCTAATGCAGTCTGCCAACTAGGATCTGTAATGTGATTAAGGGGTAGCAAGTGCTACATATAAACACGGATGGAGGGTTTTCACTGATGAAACCATCCATCACAAGTGTATGGTTCAAAAGGATTCCTTTTGGAAGTGGAGACACTGAACTACTATCCCCAGCCAGTACATGTGGGAGTGAGGGGTCTCTGAGGATGGACCAAGACCCATAGTCATATGCAATGTTCCCTCTAATTATTTTTCTCAAATTGTGGAACTGGTTGCCTTTTGTGCGCACTTTATTTTCCATGTGTTCAACTGACTAACGAGGTAAGCCACTTTGTGAGCAAGCATAGTTAGTGAGTTACCATCTCCGAAGAGAGTTTGGAAAGGAGTTTCCCCCTCACCTGCTACAATTCTTTACACATGTGTGTACAAGGTGCATCGTACAGCTCTTTTTCCAAACACACAGGCTAAAAAACAAATATTCTACATGTGCTTATAAAGAGAATTTAACAACCAGTTCAAGATCTCAAGATCTGCCACAGTAGCTAGCAAAAGTACTCCTGTGTAGAGAGAAATGTGTGCTTTATGCCACTGGAAAAACACTCATGTCTATTGCAAAAAAACAAATATCGCTTTTCATAACTGATGTGGCTGTCAAAAAATCAGACAGGATACAATATTTGCAGATGGAATCATGGCAAACAAAAGGAATGTGGCAATAAAACATGCCAATAGGAGTTCATGTGCACCTTTAATGAAGCGATTCAAAGGCCTGGAGAACATACACTCATAATTTGTGTAAGGATGATTAATGCATCAGAATAACTGCATCATTTAATATGATGATCAAAATTCCCTGACTTCTGACTACTATCCACATTACGTTGCCATGTGAGTTGAGACAACACTTACTCAAAATCAGCCGTACAGCCAAGAGACATATACACTATCAGTTTTTACACCCCAAAAACTGAAAGATTTGCCCAATAAAAATGGGAAAAAATGAACACATATTAGCCAACCTCCGGCTTCTGCCCACAAAACTCCACTGATATTCTTTTGAATCAGTGATCAGCATAGCATCGGCATAGGAAGGAACTCTAATAATATTTTTGCCCACTCTCAAGATGAATTTTAACGTGAAAGAACCTTTTTAATAAGAATAAAGTACCCTGGTTGGCAAAGCTAGTTACTAAATCATTTCACTCCAAGTAGGAAGCAAATTCTTATCGGAGCCTTGCTTGTTACCCTGACATAGGAAGTCAAATTAGAGGGCACATATTACCGCCTATAGTTTTGCCCAACCTTCCTCACCAAAGGCTAGATAAAAATTCAAAGAGAGCCTTACTGAGGTTTCTTATGGAGCTTGGTTGAATAAAATCACATATATATGTATTTTAGGTTAATAGCATCAATGCCCAGAGGTACAGCAGCTTCAGTGCCTTCGTCTGTAACTAGGGACCCCTCTGTTATTCATTTTTATCAGTTAAACAAGATGCAGGGGGATTCTAGAGTCAACATGTTTATATTGAAATGTCCTCAGCAGCTGAGCATAGAAAGACACAGAAAGTGCACTTCTATAGACTGTTACTAGAGTTCCCTGTCCTTTAGCAAAGACATGTCCTTCACTGTACTGTACTGCCGAAACAACTGACTTGGTTTTTGAAACTTACTGATTTGCTCATCACCCGCAAGGAGTGTTCTCCTGTGCCCTTCCACTCGTACTCCTCTCTGGCTCCCATGGTAGCCTCCAATACTAGTTTACAGGGCACTATAAAAAGTGAGGGATTGCAGCAGGAAAACACTCACTGGGATATTTGCAGACCCATAATACTTTACAATTAAAACATATTTAGTGCCTCACCATGATATGATATGCATTTTAAGAAAGTGTCATAAATCTGTTATGTACACTATTATTTTGCAGTGCATACAAGATTGTTTGCAACTTATCCCACCCTTATATAGTTGGGCAGGATTATACAACTGATAAGTGAAACCGTTTTTGTATAGAAGCGAGTTACAATATCATTTGTTGATGTCTATGCTCAATGCAACTCTGAACACTTGGAAAGGTTGCCCTACTACTATAGATTAGTAATACCTGGGTTAGCCCATACCCATTATCCCTTGCAGGCCAAGTAAATTATATTCCAATGTTACTCTCCACCTTTAGGGTAATGTTAGCAATGCTAAAGTAGGAAACGCTGAGCATGACATTTGTTTACTCCAAATCCATAGATAGAAAATTCATATTTGTGTTTTATAATGCATTAACCTGCAAGGGGACCCCTTCAAAGCGCTTAAGTGACATATGCTCTAAGAATGGGATGAGGTTAGACATCCAAGTAACCTGCTTACTTGCAGTCTGTGAACGATATTTAAGATGATAGTTGGGTTACATCTTGTGGGTGACTCTTTTATTATTATTAGGGTATTTATTGAGCACGGCCATAGCTTCGGGAAGCAACAGATCGCTTTACAATCACAGTAAGGGAAGCAGAGAAAAAGGGAATGGGAGGTAACAGGTGGGCAATTTGCGGCAAGGGATCTACAAGCAACCAGGGTAGGAGACAGTGAAGAGCAGATCACAGAGTGTCAGTACGGTGGGGAGTGCAGGGTGTGTGGACCTATTTGTTACAGAGGAGCCACTCCTTTAAAAAGAAGGTCTTGAGCTCTTTCCTTAAGGGTAGAAGCAATGGGGTGAGTCTGATGACTGGCCCGTTCTTTTCTTCCTGCGCCATTGGAGTTCAAGTCTGCACATTTCCTGACTTCTAGTGGATCGCAGGCCTCTGGAGACGCAGAGTTTCTCAGTGAGGTAGCTTGGGGACTTCAGGGTGACAGCCTTGCAGAGGCTTGGAGCAGGAGCCAGTGCAGTTAAAGGAGGGTCAGAGTCAAATTTCCAGAGTCCTTGGACTTGGGAGATTCTCCCCTTTCCAACGACACCCTGTGTGACAGCATTCAGGGCGCTCGATCCGTGGCTAACAATGGCCACTAGACCACAAGGATTCCATTTGAAACGGGGCGGGGGGCTGCTTACTAGGTAAGCAGCCCTCTCCCCCCTGAAGCCCCAAAGCATGGGGCCACATATATGGAGACCCCTAGGGCAGATGGGTGACCATCTTCCCCCACGGTTGGGGGCATATGAAAAAAAAAATAATATACAAATAGAACACAATGGGAAGGGGGGAAGGGGTTGGGGCCACTCGCCACCACTGATTTTTTTTTAGGACATGAAAGGGTGGTGGCCTTCTCCCTCCCACCCCAAGTGGAAAGGGGGTTACCCCTTGTCACCCTCCCTGGGGGGCATATTTCTCACCCCAGGGAGGAGTACATGAGGTGGCTCCCCATCCAATGGGGTGGGAGGGAGGGCCACCAGGAAAGTGTGGGCAGGCCCCTCAAACGATGGGGCCTGCAGGGTAGGGCCCCCTTGGGGCAGATGGGAGCCCATCTGCCCCTAGGGAATGGGGGCAAAGAAAATAAAAAAATTGCCGTGGCTGGAGTGCACCCCCCCACCAACACTGGACCACCAGAGAATTTTTTTTTATGGAAAGGGGTTGTCCCCCCCACCCAAAATGAACTTGGGGGCAGTTATCTGCTCTTAGGAAGGGGCATGTAACCCCAGGGAGGGCTGCACGAGAACCCCATCTTATCTGTCCCCAGGGAGGGCTGAATGAGATGCCCCCTCTTGCATTTGGTGTGGGGGGAGAGGGTCACCCCCCATTACATTAGAAAATTACCTAGCGGTTTAGGGTGCCCCTCATCCCCCCCCCCCTAAAGTGCAGGCTACCATTTTCATTTTTTTTCTTTGTTTACCAGACTTGCCTTGGCGCAGAGGGGCACATTGGTGAACCAATCTGGCCCCAGGGTTCCCAAACCTTACTGACCCATCCAATGGGGAGACTGTCCCACAATTTTTGGTGACCCTCTCCCCCCACACCAAATGGAGGGGGGCGTACCTCACGCAGCCGTTTGTAGGAGGCCCAGGGAGGCCAGCATTAGGTGCCCCCGCCACCCATTTGTGGTGAGAGGGGAGAGAGACACCAAAAATCATGGGACAGGCCCTCCAGTGGGTGGGGCAGTAAGGTGTGGGCACCCTGTTGCCAGATTGGCACACTATTGGGCCCATCTGTGCCAAGGGGAGTTGGGTTACCAAAGGAAAAAAGTGAAAATGGTAGACCACATTTTAAGGGGGCTATGAGGCACCCTAAACCGACAGGGAATTTTCTAATGGGAAGGGGTGGTGACCCCCCCCACTCACAATTGAGTGGGGGCCATGTCATGCAGCCCTCCCTGGGGGCAGATATCTGCTCCTAGGAAGGGACACCTGACCCCAGGGAGGAGTGCAGGACAGCCCCCACCTTATCTGCCCCCAGGGAGGGATACATGAGATGCGTCATCCCTCCATTTGAGGGGGTGGAGAGGTGCACCCCCCTTTACATTACAAAATTCCCTGGCAGTTTAGGGTGCCCCTCAGTCCCCCTAAAGTGTAGCCTGCCATTTTCCATTGTTTTCTTTGTTTACCCAACTCCCCTTGGCGCAGGTGGGCATAATAGGGGAGTTGGGTAAACAAAGCAAAAAAGTAAAAATGGTAGATAGCATTTTAGGGGGGGGTGCGGGGCACTCCAATGTGCTGGGGAATTTTGTAATGGGAAGGGGTGGTGGCCTCCCCCCCACCTACAATGGAGTGGGGGCCATGTCATGCAGCCCTTCTGGGGGGCAGATATCTGCTCCTAGGAAGGGACACCTCAACCCAGGGAGGAGAGCATGACAGCCCTCCCCTTATCTGCCCCTATGGAGGGCTACATGAGATGCACCACCTCTCTTTTTGTGGGGCTGGACAGGGGCACCCCCCTTCACATTACAAAATTCCTAGACAGTTTAGGGTGCCCTTCAGCCCCCTCTGAAGTGCAGTCTGCCATTTTCAATTTTTTTCTTTGTTTACCAAACTTCCCTTGGTGCAGATGGGCACATTGGTGTGCCAATCTGCCCCCAGGGTGCCCAAACCCCACTTTCCCATCCATTGGGGGGCCTGTCTGACGTTTTGGGGTGGGCATCTCCCCCACCCCAAATGGAGTGTGGGGAGGCACCTCATGCAACCCTCCCTGGGGGCAGATATCTGCCCGTAGGAAGGGGCAAATGGGATTTCACGGGGGGGGGGGTGAGGTTCAGTAGACCACCAGGGATGGCTTGCAAGGGGAGACATGCTTGGAAAATATTGATTTGTTTTTGCTGGTGTGACCGTAGGTAACATATGTTTTTTGTTTTGTTTACAGCTTTTTCTACGCGAGCAGCTGCAACGTTATGTGAGTACTGTTTTTCATTATTCTATAGTTAGGGCCCACTGTCAGTGGGGTGGGTGAGACTGGGGCTGGATTATTGGTGGTGTGGGCGGGAATGGGCTGTCTGGGCAGATATTTTGGTGGGCTGGGACACAATTGCAGAGGCAGGACACAAATTGCCCCTCATGCCAGCAGAACATTGGTGTTTCCCTGGGAGCGGATGCCTCCCATGTGGGTTGTCCGTCTGCAAGCCCGGGCTCCACCTCTGTCTGTGATGCATTACAGGTGTCACCTCCAGGGAGGAATGGGGATCCTGCCGGGGAATCCCTGGAGCTTCCGTTGTGCTTAGGGGAAGTTACACCCACATGGTGCATGGATTTCCAAGGCCGCCAACCTTTTCATATTCGTTTTTACCTTTTGTGGCTGTATTCGGTTTGTAAGGTCACGCTTGGATAGTAGGGTAATGGAAATGACCTAGACCAGAATATCATGACTAGTTAATTATTTTAAGTGAAAGCAAATGTCAGGTAATTACTGTGGCTTGTGCTTTATTAAATCTTATTGCATATGTGAAAAATGTGTGCGCTGCTAAAAATCTGCTGAGTGGCACCCAGAAGGTAGCTGGGCAAGCGCACATGCGCACAGCTTAGAGGGAACATTGGTCATATGTGAAGGTACAAGGGACAGAGCACCCGCGAAGGAGAACATTTTCTGTGGGGTGCTGCTCCCACGTGTGAAAATATGTTATGTCCAAAACAACAGAAAACTATGCATAATTATAGATGACAACCAAAATCATTCCTCAGTTTGGATAAGCATAGAGGCCCCGGGCTTTCATTGGGTCAGGACCCTGCTTTAATCTCTGGACATAACTCCAAATAAAATGTTAAGGGTGCAGGTCAGTTTTGGTCAGAGGGATGTCTCAATGACATTTTCTGCAAGCCAATTGGCCATGTTCAAAAGGTAATTCCAGTGTCAATTAAACAGAATAGGGCAATAAGCAGAGCCTGGATCCCCATGAATGTGTTCAAATTGTGAACATTTGATTTGTATCATGTTTTGCCAAATAAATATTAGATAAATACAAATATATGTTGAGTCTTCAGTCTGAGGTAAATCACCAAACACTGGTCTCCGTCGCAAATAAACATCAGGCATTAGAAACCCCAGTTCCACACACAGAACAAGTGGGCCGATATTATCCACTGGAACCAGTACAAATGGCATCCCATCACCTTGCACCATTATCAGCCATTCAGTTACTTAGTTCCAGGCTGTGTATAGTGCCTTGTCGGAGGCTACTGGCATGAAGCCGAGTATGATCAACACCAGGCAGATTTGAAGAAGTATAGTAAACCAGAGTTTGTTGTGGATAGTAACAGGATTGGGCCAAAATAAATAAATCGAGGCAATGTAAAACAACACCAGGTAAGCTTCTCCTTGAGTGCAAAGGTTCTTAACTCTTGAAGTCTCAATATGGGTTCCTTTCCTGGATAAGTGATCAGTTCTCAGTCACTTGCAGTCATGCCATTTTTTACTGTTCCCGCCATTTTTTCAATCTATGCGTTCTAGAGGCCTTGGTCCTGCGATTCCCGTCCTCGATATAGAGGGAGTTTCCTTGAAAGGAGCTCTGTGCTCAGCTGCTCCTACATATTAACCCTCACCAATGATAGAAGCTGGGAATGGTAAAGGATGGCAAAACCTCAGGACTTCCACAAAGAGACTAGTAACTTGACCGTCTATACTCAATTTTACTCAGCACCTTCCTGATTCAGGTTTCTGGCTTGTCCCCCAAAATCGCAACCACATCTTTCTCCTCAACGATACGCAACAATATTGTTTATCAATTAATCGATCATACACCTTCTCTCCTTCTGCAGCTCCTCAATGTCACCTTCGACCTCTCCTCTGATGTTTCTCCCAAGCTCCCTCCTAATTAATATACTCTCCACTTCCTTCTTTGCCTCCTTCGTCACAGTCCCTTCTAACCTGCTCTCTGATGTTCTCTCCACCTACTTTTTCACAACTCCTACCAACCTTCTCTGAGATGTGACTCCCAACATCGCTCCCAATAACCGTTCCTCCTTCCTACATATTTCTACCTCCAGCTTCCTATCTCAAATCCACTAAAACTTCCCACACCTCTCTCCACCTCTCCCCAATGCTCTCCATCTCCTGTGGTCTCTGGTTCTCTCTCACCAGCACATAATGCCCACAGTACATCTAAGGGAACCGTGAATTCTATTCCCTTCTACGCCCTCCTTCTGGACTGTCTACAAAAGGGTAAATGCACGCAAGCAGTGTAATTGTGACTGGGTTGGGATTGCTCTATTGGGTCTCTCCTCTTTCCTACACATTTCTCCCTCCGGCCTCCTCTCTCAACTCCACCACAACCATCTCTCTCCACCTCCCCTCCATAGAACACCCATAGTACAGAGAAGGCCACAGTAAATATTATTCTCTTTTAGCCCCTCCCTCTGGACCATCTACCTAAGGGTAATTGCACTCATGCAGTGTAATTTTGACTGGGTTGGGATTGCGTTATAGGGTCCCTGCACTTTAGCACATCTGCTGGCAATGAGTGCCGACAGGGCTGTGCATTGCTGCAGGCCATGTTCACTTAAGGCTCATAAGCACATCACGCCTTTCACCACTTATTTTCAACATATACATATCCTCCCATGAAACTAATTAAAACACATGGGTGAACATTTTACAGCTACGCAGACAACACGCAATTTGTAAAATGACAGCAGACACTAACTGAAAAAAAAATAAACCTCTCTTTCAGGCACTTGCTTTTTAGCATCCCACAGCAAAAGCCGAAATAAAACCGAGGAACATAAAACGCCTTCAAATCTCATCTAAGTTGTGAAAATGGGAGACATGCTACTTGGGAAACAAGTAAATAAAAGGGATCAAACATTCAAGGGCGCAGGTGAGTGCCTAAAAGTGAAACATAAGAATGCAGAGAGTATATAGCATGACTCATAGCATAAAAGGTGCATTTCTAGAGCACATATTCACCCCCCAGAGGGGTATCTTGGTGCTGTAGACAGACAGCAAATGTTTATTGTGAGTCAGGTAATAATAATAATGTGTTGGTATTTGGAAGTTATTATAGGATGAAATAGTGATCCTATGGCAATTTATCTCAACCCTGCAGGATTTCCTATCATAAGAATAGTTCAAACATAGTGTAATCTGTTTCTCTTTTGACAAAGTTCAACTAATTTAGGAAAAACACCAATGTTATTAGTGCCCAGCACATTCAGTGACGCATGGCTGTAATCATGTTAACGACATGTGACCATCTAGTCAATTTCCCACCAGAAACATATAGAAATGCATAAGTGATGGCTGACCTCTCCTATCTCACCTGGCAGAATAGACACGTGACTATTCCATAACCACAGTGCCCCGCATGTGCTCACTTCTGCTGGATAGGTTAAAAAATAAATAATGCTTAGAAAAGCAACTCAGTTCAAATCAATCAATCAATCGGGGTTAATGAGGGCAAGTAATTAGGCGTTTCAAGAAACTATATCCCTGGAGGATTAATACTGCCTCACCACACAATAACTAAACCATTTATACACAAGATCATTGTAACAGGTCTTAAACATATGAACCACACTAGACAAGTTAATTACAAAACAAGTGATAGTACAGAAGAAATGCAATTCATACTCAGGTGCCATGTGTCTTACTTAGAGGTAATTCTTCCATTTAGGAGTGCTTTTGGGCTGTACTGCTGTATTTACCATAGCTGTAATGTTTTAATCAGTAACAATGGTAGCCATTTATGAGAATGTAAGAGTATATTACTTTGTTACTTTGAAAAGAGATGCCCGTTTTTACACTTATGCATTGTATTCTAATTCCATCAATTCAATAAAATGTAACTAGAAATAAAATGCATTTGTGTAAATGAAATGTGTGAGGTAGAACATTTTCCATTACTCCACATGTAATTTATCAGCAGTACAGAGTCGATGCAGCACAAAGGGGGCCGATGATGTTGGTAATCAAAGGACATTGTGAATTGGTTGTATAAAAATCTCACTGAATCCCACTGTGTCTCAGCTGTAAATGGCCCACATGCTAAAATGGTGAAATGGATGTGCTGCGAGTTTGCGTCGAACATTCTGCTAGCCAGAGGGGAATCGTACCAAAATGTCGCCCTGACAATTACGACAGCCGAAAATGACGACTTTTTATTTTTGGACCCCTCTTATATCACATACATATGTGGGGGGTATAGAATATAATATTAATATGGGGGGAGATGTGGGGGGTCTCTCCCTGCATATATATGTGGTGTAAAGGGGTTTAATTTTCGGCCATAGCAATAATCACATAGATCCGCCGGAGGAATTGTGAGTGGCCTGACTAAGGAAGTGATCCAAGTCAGTGGTCACTCGAGAGAAAAAGTAATCGAGCTCCAGGCCTCAGGCCCACTTTCCAGTTTGTCCCCTGTTCCAGTACGTACTTGGATACCTGTGTCTCTGAATACGTTCCCAAAGTAGGTTATTCAGACTATGAATATTTAGAAATGTATGCATCTAGCCGGCCACTGAAGAGTTAGGGGCTTTCAACAGTGGCATATGTCTACCTCACAAAAAGCACTCTGACTCTGATGTGCTGTGGCACCTCTTAAAACAATAAGGGTGTGAAGCGAATCGATCATTTCCTGGAAGAGTCTTCTACTTGACATACACCGCTCTGATGACCTCTGACAGTGTGTGGTTCACACACTGCAGTAATATGGAGTGAAAACGAGCTTGAGCGCAGCAGTAAATAGGGGCATAGGGGAGCATGGGTGTCCTAAAGAATCTGAGCCTCTCAAGCAGATGTATGGACTTCATTCTGAGCTTATAAAACGTGCTTTGACCCCACTCCCTCTCACAGAGTATGAAGGTAGACTCCAGACTTGCACTATGCCAAGACCAGCCTCACATCTAGGAATGCTATCAACCCTTTGTATGCCTTCTGAGCTGCCAGGATGACACTAGTCAGTGAACTCAGGTCGGGACCCACCTTATCGTATGGCGCCTGCAAATCCTCTAAACCGCAAGCAACTGGCAACTGTGATTGAGTTGAAAAGGATAGCTCATGCTCTATCATCTTGACAGAGATGAATTAAGGTTGTGACCACGCATGTGAGCAGCATCAAGACAAATAAATAAGCACTGTGTTGCAAATTCTGTGGTAGACCACTACAGACCTCCATCTGTCAGCTGTGCAAACAACTAGAAGCGACTTACTTCACAGAATGTACCATATAAATTTGCCATGAATCTATGCAGCTATTAAGGATGTCGTATAAATTACTCATCCCTTGGCCCACGCGGAAGGATCATCCCTTCACTGTAGTGTGAGAGGATGGTAGTGAACAGCAAAATGCCAAAAAACAATTAGGAAGCCTGGCACTTGCAACCCTTCCGCCATACAAGACCTGCCCCAATGTGCCCACTTGTCCTCGTGTCCTTTTTCTCTATTCATACCATAGTTACAGACCGTGTGGGGAAGGTGCGCTAGTTACCTGAAAGCAGTGGTGGATGGTGATTTTTTAAAATATTGAAAAGGGAGATTTTCATGATTTAGTACACATCTTTGATTTTGTATTAGTTAATAAAAAAAATATGTTATTTATTTTTACATTTTGTTTTTATTTTATGTATTTATTTAGCATTTTAGTTTCAATTGAAACTTTTTAGCTGTTACATACATACACATCTTCAAGAAACAAAACAGGAGAAAAGGGACAAAGGAAAAATAATAAAGAGGATAGTCAGCCAGACAAAGAGAAAAAAAATACTTTAAAGATGTAGCAATAATAATTCAGGGAAGTCATTAGTCTTTCTTTTTCTCCTCGTAGTTCTTCAAATATAATTGAGACCAGGTCTAATAGAGCAAATGTTAGTGAGAGCCTGGTCCCTTGCAGCAAGAGTTGCCAAATGTCCCCTTTAGTTAAAGTTCAATTTTCAGCAAAACATTTTCGCAGCAAGTTGGATCTAGTGTGATTCACCGCCGGGCAGCTCATAATCAAGTGGCGCAATGATTCTGCTTTGTGACCACACAGTCTACAGCCATAATCTCTAAGTTTTGATTTTCTTACTTCGAGGAGCTCCTTTGTCAGAAACAAAGTGAAGCGCAATCTTAGGAGATGATGCCGTAGGATTGTCGAAGCGAACTTACTCAGGTAAAGAGGATTGGTTCCTTGTTTTCTTCCTGCTGCACAATGCTTTCTGTAAAGTTGTGAAGTAGATGCTAAATCGAGAGTGTCGATCCAGTCTTGATCGAGTCTTGTTCATACAGTCGCCGTTTTACCAGGTCTGGATTTTCGATGAGTAATTTCTCTGTGGCGCCAATTGACTTTAGTGATCCCTTACATTTTTCACTGCATTCTTCCAGTATCCACTCCCTTTTCGTCTTGAGTGCTTGCCCCAATAAGGTAATGCCACCTTCTGTTGGGGGCAGGAGGCACTTTTGATAAAAGGATAGCATCTTCCAGATCGTTACTGTAAGTAGTGATGTAAGGCATAATTCTTTTCGGATCACTGCCACTGGTATACAGTTCAGTAGCGCAAGAACATTTCTCCAAAATAGTCCCTCTAGGACTTGCCACACCTTCCAACTCAATTGGAGAGCTGGCTCTGCCCCATAGGTCAGAATATGAATTGTTTTCATGTGATAGAATGATATTAGTGTGGCAAGTGGCTTTGATGAGTCTCGCCTGTGTTGATAACACCTTCACTTGCCGTCTCAGGTCGGCTTCTCTTTCAGCGCCATTGCTACTGGCATTTATGGATATCCCTAGATATGTAATTTGCGTAGACACTTGGATTCTCTCTCCACTTATATGCCATCCCTTAAATTTTGCTGCTTTGCCCACTGGCTTAGCAAAAATCAATGCAGCAGATTTAAATGTGTCTATCCGGAGATCATTGGCAGTTAGGTCAAGGCATCCAATTGTCGCTGAAGACCAATAGGTGTTTCGTCAAGTAATATTACATCATCAGCGTACATTAATCTGTTTACGGATGTGCCAGAGATGGTAGGAGGAAAGCACGTAATCTCTTTAATTGTTTCTCCCATATCTGAAGTGCATAGATTAAAGATAGCCGTGCAAGTCGGCAACCTTGTTTGAGGCCCACTGTTGTTTTTATAGGATTTGTCAGGTCCCCAGATTATGCAGTTTTATTTGGATCGTAGTGCCGGTGTGCAGTGCTTCAATGACTTCACGTAAGTCAATAGGGCATTCCCATGCTTTTAGCTTAGACCATAGGGTCTGTATATTCACTAGGTCGAAAGCTTGAGACAGATCCACTGAGGCTAGATATAATTTTTTGCTGTACCTTTGTGTGGATCTCAATTTCATGTAATTGATTAAGAATAGGTTCAGAGATGTACCGATTCCTTTCTCAAATCCAGCTTGCCAACGCTCCCGATGATTAGAGTCCCTGCTCCAGTCAAAAAGATGTTTCAGAATCAGGGCTGCAAATAGTTTGCCAATGACGTCCAGGAGGGCGGTAGGTCTATAATTTGATGGAAGAGACCTATCACCCTTCTTAAAGATTGGGACAACGATTGAGGTGGTCCAAGGAGCCAGTATTTTTCTCTTCAATTTCACAAGTTTAAACAATATTATATATAAACAATGCCCATTCCTCTGGATTCTTTTTAAGAGTCAAGTTGGTCAGGCCGTCTGGGCCAGCCGCTCTAGAGTTGCTGGAGTTTTTGATCAGTGCGAGGATGGCATCTCATTCAGTTTCAAATAGCCAGTTATGTATAATCGTGTCTGTTTTTTCTCCTTGATGCTCTATGGAGCTGGAAAAAAGAGCAGTGAAATATTTTGTCCAGTCTTGCGCTGGAATTGGGTTGGTTAGAGTACTCTGCTGCAGAGCATTTATTGAATTAAAAATGTGCCACATCTCTCTGGAGTTTTTAGAGGCAATAAGCTTCAGCATATGTTCAGCATCATGTTGATTTATGATGTATTTGTGCTGTTTCAACCAATTATAGTATACCGACTTGCCTTTCTTGATCACTTCCAGAGATTCCAGTGAAGGATATTTTTTATAGGTTCTTATTAGACGGTTTAGTTCTTTTTTCCTCGAACAGACAACAGAGTCAAATTTGTGTGTATAATGAAAGTTTTTCTTCTTACCGAAAGTTGTCTTTTCTGTGTATATGGACAGATATTTTGTGTAGTTCAAGTCAACGAATGTGCTCAAAGTTGTTGTCAGAGCAATTATGTTATCA
The DNA here is from genome assembly GCF_040938575.1 of Ambystoma mexicanum. Lineage (NCBI taxonomy): Eukaryota > Metazoa > Chordata > Amphibia > Caudata > Ambystomatidae > Ambystoma > Ambystoma mexicanum. The sequence continues at coordinate 938,734,236 of NC_090935.1, forward strand.
GGCGACAGCCTCAACCCGTTTCTCCCAGGTTGAAGTTCTAAATTGTCAATTTTCTTCTCTGGTTCTTTCATAACCTCAAGTAGGAAACGTAACTTCAAGAGATTGTGGTCACCCTTATCAGTGTCAATGACCGTCATGTCCATAATGTTTGTATATTGGTTATCTGAAACAAAAAAAGTAATCCAGTATTTGAGTCTCTCTTGAAACAATGAATGTTTAATGAATGTTTAGATCACCACATAGTATAATGTTCAGGTTTGGCCTTGAAATAATTGCATTGTTGATCTCCTCCATAACCTGTTTGATGAAATTCTTCAATGTCGTTGCCTTAGTTCCAATACAGATTGCATAGTAGGATCGATCCTGCAGTGGTGATTTTGGAATTGTCAAATTCCAATAAGACGACTTGAATTAGGGGTGAGATATTCCTTACCCATATCACTCTGTGCCCGCTGCTGTTGTTTACAAAGGTTAGAAGGCCAGCCATGGGTCTTCCCATCGGTCCTTTTGTTGCCGGATTTAGGAAGGTGACAAATCCCTTCAGGAGAGGCTGATCTCATAGCTAAGTCTCTTGGAGACAAATTACATCAAAGTCTTTAGACAACAGGTTACCTTCCCCTAATAGGTGCTTAAAGCCGCGTGTGTTCCAACTTCCCAGTGTGACATAGGGCTTAATAGACTTCATGCGCAATTTCCGGCATTATGACTTCGATGCTTAGGCTCCAGCCAACCAGTTCCAGTTGTCGTCGTCCTTCATCATCTGTTTTCCCCGTTTAGGGCAATATTTGTCCTTGTTCGAGTTTGAATTATCAATCACCACTTTTAATTTGCTTGGTTGTTGCTGCCCTTCTTCACCCTGTTCACCACTTGTGATCTTGGGGCGCTGAGTACATTTAGATCCTATCATGTTGGATTTGCTAAAGGTATATTTACGAGTTTTAGCAGGAGTATGCACTGAAACATCAACTTCTTTGTTGCTTTCTGAATTGGGGTTACTCACTATTTCTAGTGAGAACCCCATAGTTTTCAGTTGGCAAATTTTGTGCTCCAGCAATTGTTTGATTTCATAAGAAGAAAGATGAATTACCACCATATCTTTCCTTTGTTCCTCAGGAAAGTCCACCAGAAGCAGGTCCCTTGAGTGGATACTAGAAAGCGTGCTGATACTGTGAAAGAGTCTTAGTATATTTGCCCTGTCCAGAATGAGGTTGTCCTCAATATAAAGGGTTCTCTCCAGTTGCATGGAAATTGCATTCTTTCCTCTTTCTTCCCGTACTCTCTTAAGTTGATTTGGTTTCGCTTGTCTACATGCCATTGGTTCATGATGTGTATCCGACCAACTGGCCTGCTTATTTAGGGCTGTGCTTCTTTCTTCTAGTGTCCTATAGTTTCTTGGTGGACTGATTGATTTGTGTTCCTCAATGGACCTACCCCCTTGAACTCAGGACACTGTCCTAGTTCTAACTAAAGTAGCTGGAGGTAATGTCCGAGGTGGTGATCTTTCTTCTTGATCTTCATAATCCGTTATGCACTCCATATCATCATCAGTGTCTTGAGAGTCAACTTTGTCTGGCAAGTGACCGGACGAAATATTATTGATACTGTGTGTTTTTAGAACCTTACATAGGTCTTCCAATGAGATTTGTGCCTGTAGAACTTCACCCCAACACAAGAGTAGGTAAAAAGATTCATCAAATCCTCTGCATCACTTATCAAATCTTTTGGTCCATTTTTAGTATGCTGCCCTGGTTGGCAGGTCGTCTCTAAATTTGACGAGACACTCTGCAAGTCACTGTCTGAGTCCACTCTTATGTAACACTCCTCGAGAGACTTTCTGGGTGCCTGAGGTACCGATAGATTGTCTTGCTTATTTGAGGGTCGAGGGATCGGTTCCCTAATGTTCTTTATAACTGTGACCTGTCGCGTTGGTCTTCTTCGCACCGGCTTTGTGGCAACGTTTACTTGTTTTAGTTGCTTCTGACTTCCAAGTACTTTTTTTTCCAAAAGGGCTTTGCCCCTATCACAGGTCTCCATAATGGAGACTTGTCTGTTTGCAAAGATGTCAAAGGTTTTTGCAAATGGTGAGGTTGTTTGCGAAATTCATAAAAAAAGCTGAAGAAGGTGGAAATGTTTTAATAGGTTTCCGGTATTGTCAGGCCCTAGTGGTTTCCTTGCATCTCTGCTACTGTGTCCATTGATGTTATAGGTTCTGGATGTATTAGTTGTTCCTGGTGCCTGTTTATCCTCCGACCTATTGGCCATCTGTGCTATGTGGTGGGAATCAGATGCTTTCTCGAGATCATTGCCTCAAGGGCAAACTTTTGATCTTAAAGTGACGGCGTTAGATTCTTGTGGGCAAGTTAACAGTTCTGCGTCGTGCCTATCTTTTGTTATAATGATTGGTTGTATGTCCAAATTAAAGGAAGTATTCATAGTTCCAGAGAGTGCCTCATTTGGTTTTGAGCATTCACTGGGCTCAGTTGAACTCACAACCAAAAGAGGACCGTTCTGATTGTTTTGTGACATAGATAATCTTCTTTTTTCTTTTTCTTTTATGATTGGGTCCAAGATGCTCTTTAGGAATTTGGTTATATTTTCTTCATTCGTGTCCATTTTCCCCTGGAGTGCCGAGGTGAACCCTTCAACAAAAAACATTTTCGAATGCAGCATTGCTAATAGGGTTGATTGGTCTTTTAGTTGGTCTGCGATGTTCTCATACAGCATCATGAATGGGGTCATTGTCACGGAGAAGGCTGTAATCATATTGGCGTCTAATAGAGAGTTAGGCAAGGATTTTTCCTCAACCTGAGCTGCCACCATGTCCAATAATAGATCTTCATCGGTTTAGCCGTCACTTCTTCATCCTCGTGACGTGTAGACAGTCTATGACGTTTACAGGAAGAATGGGGCCATTCTATAGAGTCCATTTGGGGCGTTGTGGATTGTAGAGCACCCCCTTTCTTCTTCCCCCACAACCCAACCCAATTATCTGAACACGCTGCAGCTTCCTTTCTATCACCTTCTGTTACTCGCACGCGTCCAGTGGGAATAACCCCACAGTCTCTGCGTGCAAGTACTTAAGTGTATAATAGGAGGCATGAGAAGAAATTGCAAAGAAAGTTAAGCAGTTAGGCAGGAGTTAGGCGGGAGAGTGGTGCGGCTCAAAATCAAGTCAGAACAAGATCAAGTCAAATCTCATGCAGTTGAGAGTTAGTGATGAATCGCTTACCACAGCAGCTCCCTGCCAACACCTGCGCTCCTGGAGCCCACAGAAACGCGGCAACACACTCCAGGTCGCTCCGCTTGGGAGAGGGGTTTTTGGTGAAATTGGTCCTCCTCCAGGCAAAGGAAAGTGAAGAAAGACTCGAAAAAACAGAGCTCCCACATGGCAACACACTCCAGGTCACTCCATTTGTAAAGCACCTAAACCCTGAGCAATCAGGGCACTGTTGCTAACCAGTTACATGCTACTAAAGCTTCAACAGAAGTGAGTCATCCTACTCCCGACACACAAAAATGGTAACAGTACAGATTATTGCGGTGGTCACTGGTTATTCCAGATGGGATCAAAGAGGACCACTAGGCAAATAGCCAGGTTTTCAGAGACTTGCGGAAGGCCCAGTATGAGTCCTCTGCTCTTAGTTCAGGGGGAGGGTGTTCCATTTGTTCACGGCCATTGACAAGAAGCTCAGCCCACCTCCTTTGTCTCTTTTCGCTTTGGGCTGGGCAGCCGAAGTGCGTGGAGAGAGCTTATCGGTCTGCTGGACTTCGATCTTTGAATTCACTTGGCAAGGTATTGTGGGCCGGCGTTGCTCAGGCATCTGTGGGTGATAAGAGTTTTGAAGATAATCCTTTCCCTAAAAGGGAGCCAGTGTGCCTTTTTTCTGGCAGCAGAGATGTGGTCTCTTTTGGGAATGTATAGTGCTGCTTGGAGAGAGCTGTTCTGGATTATCTGTGGCTTATTGATGTTCCATTCGAGGTCCCGGCAAAGAGGACATTACAATAATCAAGTCTTGCCCCTGTGATTGCTCTCGCAATAGTTAGGAAGCTCTCGGGCAAAAGGAACTGTCTCACTGAGTTGATAAGTTTGGCGGTGTACGCTGCCGAGGATGCCACTGCACTAACTTGTTTGGTGAGCGATAATGAGGCATCCATGTGTAAGCCCAGTGTTCTACTGACGTTGATACCAGGATCTGGATTCTGTCTATCCTAAAAGCAGTGTACTGAGGGCTGAGCTTCTGCAGCTTAGTGGGAGAGCCTACCAGCAAGATCTCGGTCTTGTTGCCGTTCAGACATGAGAATTTTGTGGCCATCCAAGTCTGGATAGTTGCATACACTTTATTGAGCATGAGGGAGTCTTCATCGTAGGAACCCGACAGGGGAAGGAGTATTTGGGTGGCATCGGCATAGTTGGTATAGGATATGCCGGTGTCGTCCAGAAGGTCGTATAGGGGTTTAGTGAATATGTTGTCCAAGGAGGGGGAGATGCAGGAGCCTTGAGGGACGCCACAGGGTATGGGGATGGGCTGGGCATTTACTGTGTCTGAGAAGACTCTCATGGAACTGCCCTCTAGAAAGGATGCAAACCATGCGGTGGCCTTGTGCGAGAAGTTAGCAGAGATAGTAAGGTGGTAACAAAGGGTCCCATTGTCTACTAGGTCCAAAGCAGCCAAGAGATCCAGAAGAAGGAGGTTGGCTGGTGTACCCTCATCTCTGAAGGCATCCAACTGTATTTATAGATCCAATAGTGCTGCTTCGGTGTCGTGACCTGGGTGGAAGACTGATTGCCGAATCCCTAGGATATGGTTTGATTCCAAATAATGTTGGATCTGAATGTAAGCTGCTCTGACCAGGATCTTGAGCAGAAAGGGACCTGTTGTGATTGGTCGGTAGTTGTTGGGTGCTTCCGGGGCTAGAGATGTTTTTTTCGGTAGGGGAGGTCCCAGGATTCTTTGAGGCTGGCTAGGACCAGGTTGTCTGAGAATGAGGCGTTGTTGAATTTAGTGATGAAAGGGATTAGGGCTTCGGAGCAATCTTTGATAATTTATGCTGGGCAGATGTCACCTTTACATTTGGACGGTTTAAGGTTTCTGAGGATATTCACTGTTTCAAGTTCTGAGATATCTCTAAAGTGGAATGAAGTCCAGGGCGTATTTTAGTGATGGGCTGTGAGTTGGGGGGTGATTAAGGCTTGGTTGGTTGCCATTTTTTGTTGTAGCATGCACATGTTTGTATGAATGGCATTCTGAATGTTAGTGCACCAGGTTTCATCTTTGTTGATGCTGTTAGGGGTTGGGACAGGATATTCTAGTTCTCTGAGTATTCTGAATAGTTCTTTGGAATGGAGCTGGCTTCAGCAATTCTGGAATTGTAGACTTCAGCTTGTTTGTATTCTTTAGCGATCTTATTAAATTTCATTTTGTGGTGGTCTCAGGGATTTTTACTCCAGATGGCTTCCGCCTGCCTCTTCTGTGAAAGCAAGGCTTGGAGGTCAGTGGTGAACCCTGGGTTAAGGTGGAAAGTCAGTTTGGATTTTCTAGGGAGGTGCGGGTCCACCAGGTTTACTGCATTGGTCAACGTCTTGACATAAATGTCTGCCAGACATTGAGGGTTGGAATCGTGAAGGCGTTCCAGAACAAAGGGGCAATAGGGAGGGTGCAATTCACACTTTGGAGATTTTGCGGGAGCTGCAGGCTTGTGTAGGTGATAGCGTGGGTAGGGCGGGTAATGGTAGTTTTTGTGCAGGAAGAGAGAAGCCTAGTATGTGGTGGTCTGGCCAAGGGCATAGGTGTTGGGGGTGATAAGGATCTGGCTATTTAAATCAGCTATCCAATCCAAGATTCTGACTTTGTTGTGGGCGGGTGAGGCCACGCAATGTATATACAAGAGGGCAGTGAGGGCATTGGCAACTGCAGTGCCTGCTGTATCTAAGGGGTCATGGAGGCATAGATTGAGGTCACCCAATAGTAAACTCTGGATGTGGGCTTGATGTTGATGCCTATGGTGCAGACAAAGTCTTCCTCGAAGGGGGCTGATGGGCCAGGCTGATGATAGAGGATGTGTAAGGTAATGGGTGTCAGTAGGGGTTGTGGTCTGTTTAATCAAGAGATGCTCGCATTGACCCTCTATGGATCTAACACAAGGTCTGATTTGGAGAGAGTCTCTGTAGATGAGAGCAACGCCTCTGCCTCAGGTGAGTGGTCTATCGCACCTCAGGGTGGAAAAGCCATCCGGGATGGCTAAAGAGAGTGCTGGGCCAGGGCCTGGTGAAGCCAGGTTTCAGTGATGGCTAGATTTTGCGAGGTTATCAGATTATTGCTATCCAACGTATGAGCTGGGAGTACCCTGGCGTTAATGAGGGCTCTGAGTCGAGTGGGGGTAGTTTGCACACATGGGGGGGTAGTTTGCACTCATGGGGACGAGTTATGGTGGTGGGAGACAGCAGAGTCAAAGGCTTCAGGGGCAAAATATTGGAGGGTGCCCTTGTAGTAATGTCATGTTCTATGGGGTGCCCGACATGAGGCCTGCAGAAGTCCTTAGGGTGTAGGCAGGGTTTGGTGGTGAGTTCTGATAGTGATTGGTGTGGTTAGGTGGCAAAGGGCAAGTAGTTATTTTGCTGGCCCGACTTCATAGATTTGGTGAGGGTTCTGGCACTCAGATGAGAGTTTTGTCTTAGGGTGGATGCTGGGAAATGGCAGGGGGTGACTCTGGACGGCCTGGGGCATAGCCTATCAGGGATGGGAACTGGCGTGGTTCAAAGGGGTTCCCTAGGGATAGTAGTACCCGAGGAATTGGGATGGGGGCGGGGAGAGCCCTGTCAGTGGAAGTGGTAGTCAGATTGAGCTCACATAATGCTGTAAGCTTAGGTGGCCGGGATGGAGAGTGCTCTTTGCACGGCCTGTTAATCGTAGGGCGGGTGCTAATTCTGTGAGTGGGCATGTGTGGGGCTAATGCGGGCCGAAGCACGACTATGGCTTTCTGCATGGGCTTGTTCGGGACTGAAGCGCGGCAGTGCGCGACTACGGTTATCTGCGTGTGCTTGTTGGTGTCTGAGGAGGGGACGTGTGCGATTACTGCTATCTGCGTGGGCTTGCTCGTGGCTGAAGCATAACTGTACATGACTGCGGTTATCTGCATGGGCTTGTGCGGGGCTGAAGCGTGATGGCTATCTGCGTGGGCTTGTTCGTGGCTTAAGCAGGACCATACGCGGCTGCAGATATCTGCGTGGGCTATAACACACCCTGAACTGCCAGAACATAAAAGTAGAACTAGTTTGTGGTGAAATGTTGGCAGCTTCTATCAGTATAGTCCACAACAGTTTGATTCCAAGACAAAAACACTGAACAGGTCTATCAGGATTTGCCTGAGAATTGCTTAAATCCTTTATCAGCAACCACATAGAGAAGATTTGACTCACATACATCCACCATATTCTCCTTGTGAAAAATGTCTCTTTGAATCTCCCAAAGCTCACCTGAAGATGCCCAAATTCACTTGCATCGAGACAGGCATGAGTTGAGGCTGACCAGCTTTACTTATTTCTTGGGGCACATCTTGTATTCGATAGGGGAAGGTCACACCGCCTTAATAGGTCGAAATCAGAGCTCCTCCAAGTGTGTAGAAACAGGTGGTGGACTTCCTCACTGGAAACAGGCCCCACAACAATGCCGGGTTAGAGCTCAGTTTCCCACCACAGATCAATGCAGTTGCCAATTTCCAACTTCACACTTTGAAAGCGCCTCTCTGACCTTCAAAGAAACCAACGGATGGAGCTCCCCAGATCCTTTGTAATGGCTTAGACTGACTAATGTAATTTTGTGTACTATGGCGTATCAAAGAAATTGTACAACCAGTTACAAAGACTGCCGAATGAGGAAGCGTTACTGGCTGTGAACTTGGAGAAATGTGACCACCTTAAGCCGGCACATAAACGCATCACCGGCTCCCTTTAAACTATATGATTATATTTAAAATCCTATGCATCATGCCAAAGTCTTTCCGGAACAAGGGCCCAGGTTACCTTAAGAAACTGACCTCCCAACAAACACCCTACATCACATCTAGGCACCTGCCTTCTTCCAAGCTGCAAACCATCTACCAACAGATGTTCAAACAACAAAAACGAGGGGAAATCTCAAGGGATATAGGCCCTCAAACTATGGAATGCCCTGAGTGGTCGAAGTGTACGAAAATAAGTAGTGGAATTATGTTCCCTACTGGCCTGCCCCCGCTCCTCAGCAAAACCATTGCCACGTTCCCTCGCAGGAACATTAGACACCCCAAAACACATGCGCCTGCTGTGGAAGTGAATGTTCAGTGCACTGCACTGAATGTGCAAGTTTCAACTTCTTCCTACACTTTTATTTTAAAACGAAACCATACAGAACGGAATCTTTTTAAAATAAAAGTATAGTAACAGTAAAACTTAATTTAAAAAAGAAGAAGAGCACCGCTCCCAACCGCTCCCGCCCACTTCGACCACTGAAAGCCCTCAACTCAACACTTGGAAACCAGCCAAACTACCTCATCTTTAAAAAGATGTTGAAGATATAACTGCTCAAACGAGCCAGACTCCAACCTCAGGACAACAGAGAAAGACGAATGACACCCGCTCCTTACCTGGTTTCACTCCTTCTTTCTCCTCTAGTTCCGATGCTTCCTTGCTCACTTTGAATGTTAACTGAAATAACTGAGGCTTAATCATTGTATTGCCCTCCTTTACTTTCATGATTCCAAACTTGACAGTGCAAGATCACTTATCCACCACTTGTCTACCTTCTACTAACGCATCTCATAACTTCTTACGTTGTTCTACGTGAACAATCACTCTGAAGTAGCACCAAGGCGACAATGGTGCATGATATAAACTCATAAATAAATAAATGATAATGCCTGCCACAGATTAGGGAGCTATTTAATTCCTGGTTAAAGCCTGGGAGAGTCTGGTTAACTTTACCCCAACAGCTACATGTAGCTCACCAGACCAACTGGTGCCAGTCAAACATGCCTTTGTGAGAGCAACTCTTGCGTGTTTGGGAATGTGTATAAATCAGTATTCAGACACATTTGGAAGACATGTGAAGTATAACAAGTCTCCAACAATAGACACAAAATGATAGTTTGCATCTCATATGAGAGTTAAACGGGTCCTCGGATGTAGCTCCTGCTCACTGGGTGTTACCAAATACCCAGGAGCTGCTTTTAGCTACTAATAATAGGATCCGTATTTCGAACCCTATGCCAGTGTTGGCCCAGGTAAACATGTTCCAGCTTGTATCTAAATGACCCCATGTCACTAATTTCCCCAGAACCTGCCCCCTTGTCATTTCAGGTGCCTCAAGAATTCCCACATTTCACCTCATTGCTTTAATAACAGCCCAATGGTATAGACCATTGCCCTTGAGTCTTCCCATAATGCCACTCTCATTGCCGCAATAACTGCCCCAAATCATGTCCCATTGCCCTCTGAATTGCACCTACTGGCGACCTGCCTACTAGCTCCACTCCACATGTCTGCTGCATTCGACATGGTTAACAACAAAGCACTCTGACACATTCTCTACAAATTAATCGAGCTTGATTGCTCCCTACCTGGATGGGTCTGTTCTAACCTCACCAATAGACAGCAGATTGCTTGGATTGGACTCTGCAGATTCCAAAGTAGACCATTCACCTCTGGTGTTCCCCAGGGCTCCATACTCTCATCTATCATCATCAGTCTCTATATGGAACCCTTAAGAGAACTTCAAGATCAACTAGTATGCCAACTACTTTGAACTCTACATGAAAGTCAACTCTGCCCACCCACGTTCACCCCCTGAACCAATGTCTCCTCTCGTCAAACACCTACTTGAAAATAAGCTCAATGAACACAGAATAGATCCTCCTTGGCAATCTTGCCAAAAAAACTCAAATCTGCGAACTTTGATAAATTCACACCACAAACAGCACTAGTCTGTCAGATGCAACATCAACACAGATGCACATCACCAGGAATATCGGCATGGTAACACCTATCAGATATCAGAAGTGTTGTCTAAGCCCTGGTTCCTCCCAACCTGGTTTGCGGCAATGACCACGCTGATGGCATTCAAGCCTCCACCCTGTCCCCCCTGAGAGCAAGTGTTACAGGGCTGCGTGCCCGATTACTAGTCCGAATGGATTGGATGACATGACACCAGTAAGCAGAGAACTACACTGGTTTCTCCTACAGGCCCACATTACTTTTTTGTGTTGCTTGTTCCTATTAATAATACCTAATAATAATATATAGCAACTAGAATTGTCTAGTTAGGGAATCACTGTATTTAACTGCGTTTCATATTTTTGAGTATTATATTGAGTTTGTGTTAATAGTTGAATTTAGGCACAATTTTCGTTTGTGATTGAGTTTTTCTAAAGTCAATTGTGTTGCTTAATTTGGTTTAGGTTAATATTGGTATAGATATGCCGTGTGAATGATGAGTGTATGAGAGTTTGTGAGGTGTATACAGTTTCTTTTTTGAATTTTTTTGCATTTATTGTATTAGGCATTAATTGTCCACAATAGATGTGCTTCGCAGAATTATTATTTCGTTTGACATATTGCAATTGTAGTATGCATTTTTAATATTCCATTAATGGATTGTTTTAATAGTAATACAGGATATGAATTGAATTTTGTCAGGTTCTAATACATTATTATTGTTTGGTTGTGATTTGAAAAATGACCATTTGCTAATAGCAGACAGTCGTGTCACCTTGTATTTTCTACTATAGATGCATAAAACCTCCGGCCCCTTTTGTACCCCGATATATATAGGTGCTGACCAGGTATAACCAGAGTTTGAAACACTTGGTGTCCCCTTTTCTCATGTTACCTGTTCTCCTACAGGTCCACATTACCTTAGCTTGTAACACCTTTAAATAGACACCTCCATCGACCTGCCTGAAAAACCCAAGATCGCTCGTGGGCAATGCTCTACCTGTGACATCTCAGGATTAGAAAACGAAAATAGCAGAAAAGAACAGGAAAAGCAAGTCTTCTCCTGTTACGAGGCTGGGCCATGAAACAACGTATGTACATACAAGCAGACAGGCCCCACTCTCACCAGCTTCAGGAAGGAGCTGAAAACTCTGTTCTTCAAACAAAATCTCACCACAGACTGAGAACCTTCCCTGTGTCTGTCTGTACAGTGTTCTGTTTCTTCTTAGCTAGCTTTGCAGTCTATAAATACCAATACATGCCATGAAGAAGACATGAGGGTGGATGCAGCCATTCACGTCCACCTCTATATTTTATATTCATAATAAAATGCAAATAGGTAACAATGTGTTTCTTTAACCAATTCTGAATTCGCAGTAGTTGTTTGCATGGCATGGCACCCAAGTAACACTCTTGTGATATTAAAATGACAATGTCTTACCTCTTGGATACCATCGTTCTTTTCCATGATGGCAAGCGCAACCGCTGCGCATTCTAGTGTTGAAAGGCACGTATTAGTCGGCTGGGTTCGAATAACATACTGGCTTGAAAGGGTAGTTTTTAACTGCACCTGAAAACACAAAGCACAGGTGAAGAGAATATTTTTACTGGAAAAGAGTTGCCGAATTCTCCAAAGAATGAACATATAAACTCTAAAACCTGAGCCCTGCCGCTTTGTGTACAGTGGCCTTGTTTCATTCACAACAGGGCCGGCTTCACTGGTCCAGAGGCGTTTAGAACTTACTTTACCGTCAGGTCAGTCGTTAAAAATCTAAGTGAATACTCAATGAAAACGAACTTGTATTTACAAAGCAAGCATGGCTGTACATCAACAATGTCAAGGCCAGGAGCCCAATACATTGAAATTAGAATGATTAAAAGGTTTGAAATACTTAAGGTGAATGGTTTGGCGTACATAGATGAACACTGAACCGTGTGCTGGCCCTCTTGTCCGGATGAGGACAGCCATTGTGAGTTCTTTAAAGTTTAAGATGGCAGGAGTGCCATGTTCATTACAGGCAGGTGGCTGGGGCGTGGTGAATACGCTGCGCCCAGTTTTATGATTATAGAACCAACTGTTAACAAGACAGGATAATAAGGTGATCGTTTCAGTTTGTAAATATTGTTGCTACACAGTAAATATGGTCAAAGATTCACGTTTTCAAAAGGTTGTAAACCAATAAATAACTTTGTAATATGCAAAAATATATTTAGCATGATTAAAGGATTAAAGGTGGTCCATTACTTAAACAGAAGCCTTGTTGTGTCGATGGAACATTTAGCTTGATTATGAGCCAAAGAGTTGATGAATAGCCAACACAAGTTTCTGTCTGGGAAAGAACCATCACCCACAGTGTGTCAGTGATTACCCAAAGAACTTGACATCTCAAGCCCAACTACAAATTCGGATCAAGAAACGTATGCCTTGAGAAAGTGCTACATATGGCACAACACCCATTTCAACATTTGTGTGCCTTTAATTTCTCTGAACTTTGAATCCAAATTTGACAAGTCTTACACACATTTTCCAGGAGTGTGAATGTGTGCCATAAGGTAATCTCTTCTGTGTCACCAGATTCAAAAGTCAGTGCCATAAAAACAAAAGATGTGTGTCACTCATGAGGCTCTAGAATGGAATGTCCAGGCAGCCCTGCCACAGCTGGTGTCAACAGAATAAACAATTAGCCCCCTCGCTCGGGTGCTCCAAACCCAGGCTGAATCTCAGAATCCAAGCCCGAGTTCGGAGCAAGTCGTGAGCTGCACTCAACCGCTGGCCATCTTCCCTCCCTCTTCCTGCTGCTTTCCCTGTTGGCTCTGTCAAGGCACATATACCTCTCGTTGTCTGGCGCCACAGCTCCGCACATCACCTCCTGTCCATTCTGCCAGAAAATGGAAGAGGGGCTCCACACTGAGCTCTGCCCTCCATTTTCATTGGAAACATGCTAGGTGAGGATTGCTTTGAAAAACAAGAAGTTGCGTGCTTGCTACGGTCTATTATTTATGCCAAATTCATTGCTTTCAATGGGTATGCTTAATAATAATAGCAATAATAACCCTGTGTCTCAGTTGCTATTTGAAAAGATTGGAAGTCCAATATCCACCCCTAATATAGCAACAGAGCAAAGATTGTGGGCGTCTACCCAGGAAAGTGCTCAGACAAAAAATCACAGTCCAATTGATTGGCAGGCCCTTGCACCCTTATTTCACAAGGCTTGGCTTCCAGCTGCAGCTGGGTTCTTGATACAGGTTGTGATCTTTGTCTTGGCTGCTGTCCTGGTACTTCACATTGTCTGGTCGTTGCCTTTGTCCCAGAAAGAGGAGGAGACTGCTCATTAGGTCTCTGCATACTTTCCTCTCCACCCTCACCTTGCTCACCTCCCCAACCGCTACCTTCTCTTTGAAACACTGTCCTATCTCCCAAACCCTCTGAAGAATTCTCTCTCCTTTTATATCCTGGCTGAGTTGGTCTTTGAGAGCATCCTTCCTGATTTATGGATCTGCTCCCTTAGTGGTTTCGTGTGACATGTTTTGTCCCTGCAAAAAAAGTTCAACCTCCTCCGCTGTTGCTCCACTCTTAATGCAATAAATGTGTCCTCTGTCCCCACAAGTACGCTTCCTCGTATTGTGCCCCTGGAGCCTTATAAGGGAGAAAAGAGGGAACTCTGGGGGATCCAACAACATGGCTTTCTTAAGTGGAAAGTTGCCCCCGTTTCATTTCATCTTAAAGCTGCCTGGCCTGGTGGTGTTAGAGATTAAACGTGTGGCTTCCTTTCTTCGACTAGATAGCTGCCAAAAGTGAGATACCTTCTCCTGATCAAAAAGACAATTATCTTTGCAGCCATCAAGCAGGCACGAGTCGAGGACTCAAGGCGATGCCAATTCAGTCCATGATCTCAATTATGATTGGAAGCTGATGACCAAGATATCAGATCATCTATGCTGTATATCTATTCTGTTACCTGCCTCTCACACTGTTTAATGAATCATTTAACTAATTGTTGTTCCTTTGGGAAACATCACTTGGCATTCCACAAATAATTTTAAAATATAATCCACCTTATATACCTGAGGGAATTTTGGTTTACTCTGGGCTCTTACTGGTTTTGCTCCCTACTCTCTCAGCCAACTGCCCAAAAGAGACAGATGTTCTATTATCTCTAAAGGAAAGCTGGCATTCTCGTAGTTTTGTGTTACATTGCATGCTGCCATGGAGGTTATGGTGTATAGACTTCAAGGTATCTAATTAATGACATGCGGCCATGTTCTGATCTATCACCCTCAAGTTCTGGATTCTGCTTTTGGTGACACTTTTGGATCACTGGTAGGGGACCTCTTTTTACAACACAGCCATCTTTTCCTGGCTAGTGATATCAATGTTTGGTACAGTCCGGGGCTTCTCCTGCTGATGAGTTGCCTGATGCAAAACTCTAAACAGACTCTAAACCTTCTTTTGTTATCCTCTGAGCTGACTCAAGTGTTTCCTCTTATGAAATAATTTTAGCCCAACCACATGACTCATTGCTTTTCTCTTCTTACTGCTCTTCCACAATAATCTTTCTTACCTCTAGTGAGATCAGAGCATGGGGCAACGTCAAGGCCATATATATAAGGCTATTGATGGCTATCAAAGTTCAGCCCCTTTTGCGCAGCACACCACGTTTGGCTACAAATAACAGGAGCCCAAGTCCCCACTTCACAGGACAGATGCGCACCTCGAGCCTGCACATTTCTTCGCTAGGAGTACTTGGTGGAGTCTAAGTTCCCATCTCACAGAACATCTCCCGGACTGCACACTACTGCACATTACTGTCTATAAGTCCCTCAAACCAAGGGAGCCCCTACTGCAGGAGGTCCTCTGCGGTCTCCTCCATGTGCACATATAGCCTGTCTCCAGCTGCCTCAATGTAGCAATAACCCCGCCAGAAGATCCACCACAGTGAAGAGAAGCCTCACAGCAGAAGCCAAGACGGTGTTGCATTGACAGCATGGCTCACAGGGCGCACAGGACAGCTCTTGGCAAAGGAAGCAGAGAATAGAAGAGTTTAGAGGGTAAGCAAAGGGAGTAGCATATGACATGCCAGTACAGATAGTGAATCTGATTTTTCTAAGAAACTTCTTTCATTCATGTTAGCTGTGATAGCTTATGAGCCAGCCATTCTCTTGTCTTATTCAGGACAGGATACATTCTGTGGCAAACACATTTGCCCTCTTGAAACTATGTTCTATAACCTATTTCCCAAAATCGGCTCCTTGGTTCTCTGTTGCTTTCTGGGCCACTCGCAAAGAAATGAAACCCCTGGAATGGGTTGGTCACCGTCATTATCTCCTGGTAACCATTTGATGTTGACAAATCATTCCCACTTGTGTCATAAACCACTGAAGGATAAAAAAATGCTACAGTACTTGTCATCAAGATTTGTCATATTAACTGACATGCATACCGCCATTTGCCATGATATGAGAACCGGAGTATCTGTGAACAGCCTTGCATACATTTATTTCATTGTCCTCCATCGCTGATAGGCCTAAAGGCAAACTAACAGCATCACTATCTCGGCAAGCAGCCCCCTACACATGTATTTACTTTTCCTCATTGCTGATAGGCCTAAAGGCAAACTACCTGCATGTCTCTACTCTCTTCACAAAGCCACAGTTGATGCAAACCGCACTGCCCATGAGTGAGGCTGAGCCATGTCCAATTGCCATCCCCAACATGTTGCGTTGCCTACTGTCGTGCAGGTTGGGCACTCAATGCCATCCCCAAGGTAGTGGGGTGCTGGCCTTGAGCTTATATATGCTTGTACAAGCTTCATGGGTACAGTATAGGTAGTGGAGATATTTGAACAAAAGGGAGCAGACATCAGAGCTGCGTTTGAACCCCTACTTCAATGCTTTCATATTGTGAAATAAAATTGCATATATTTACCTAAAAGGAAAATAAAATAATATGATCCATTGTCCTAAATATCATTTTACATCTTAACCATGGAAGGCTGAACAATGTTTCAGTTGCTGTATTATTACTCTACAACGGCCTATAGTTAGCTTGGGGTTTAATAATAAGATACAGAGCATAGTTGGGGCAAATATTTAAACTCTGTTCACCTGATATGACCCAAGACTATCATTTTTATTGTTGTATTTTATTGTTCATTTATAACGCATTTAATACCAGCAAGTGGTTTCTAAGCACGGGATCGGGATTTGAACCTGTGTTGCTTCCAAGACAAATGCGTTGCCCCTGAGCTATCCTTCCTCCCCAAAGTGCATCTGGCAAAGAAATGTAAGCTTGGATTTTGGATAGCTCAGCACTCATGTGGTGAAATTAGGCAGCTAGCCACACCCTAACCCTCACAAATGATGTGTGTTCACGGACCAAACCCACTTGTGAAATATGGTCTGAGATGACTATGGGAACACGTTGCAAAATGACAAAACCTAATAAAAAATGAAATACCTACTATGTACCTACAGTAGTGGTTAATTCTAAGAGAACTTCACACCTTTTAGTCAAGCTTTTCATGCTGCTCATCAACGCTTGCCCCAGGTGAGGCAGGGTGGGGTAGGGCTATTGTTTCCCCCGAAGATAAACACTAAGTAAAATTGCACTGGCTAACTCCCAACACTATACGGCATCAGCGGGTCCAGATGGTGCCTTCTCCATAGCAATCATCAGAGATGAAATTTAAGAGTAAAACGTAAAACAAATAATACCAATATGAAATGTTATGTAATTATTAATAATGGTGGTCAGGCAGAGTTGCACAGATTCATACAAAAAAGTACTGGTTAGCTGGCGGGGGTCGAACTTTGTCCCTGCTGACTGACGGAAGGCCATATTTGATAACTGTTGGGATTACCTTGCCTAGATTTGGTGCTTCCAGAGCCAGCATTGGATGCCTTGGAGTGATCGAACTGGGTAAATATAGGTGAAGTAGATAAGTATAATTCGGCGGTTCAGGTATTAAATACTTACTGTATGTGCATTCAAGCTAATGCTACCTGAACAACAGAAGAAGATAAATGTATATACTGCACTTTATATATTTTTTGGAGTGACTTGAAATACAAATGCAGCACACAGTGTGGGGGAGGGGAGAGATGAGCAGCACTAGCCACACTGTCCGGGTGAGTGTTTATATACAGGAAAGTTGCAGGAGTTGAGTGCACCAGAAAATAAGTCAGTGCAAAAAAAAGTACAATAAAAAAACTCAACTGACCTTGGTGAAATACTGTTTGGTCTGACTTTATACGGGCAGAAGCAATGAATTCAGCCAAAAAAGAATGACATTAATAGGAATAAAAATCCCTGCAACACATGTTCAGTAGTTTTTATACTGCGATAAAACATTGGTGGGTAAGATCTAACCAAACCCTCGGGGGACCACCGGGTGTGGGTTCTAACCTCTGGTCCACCACCGTTGTTGCAATAATGTCTGACAGAAAGCTTATGGGCCAGAGTTTCCCTCATGTTAGGACTGCCCCTCCCCCGCCTGCAAATGCTGAACGACCTTCATAGATTCACACAAGGAATTTCAGATTGCTGAGCAACACAAGAACCTCACTTGATGTTCAAATGCAAGTGATGCAGTCTGGGGAGAGCAACGATGTGCAGTGGATAGCTACACATTTAGAGAGAGTGTTTGAACCTAAGAATTGTGTTGAGTGTAGCATTAAATAAAGTCACCATTTGCATTTCTCACTTTAAATGCAAGTAACAGTGTTTGTGACTGTGTGAGTGTGTGTGTGTGTGTGTTTGGGGGGTGTTAGGTAGAATCACATGCAGTACCCTTTGGGAACACTACACACAATTACGACTACAAGTGTCAGTACAATTTCACCTTTGGTACAAGCCTGTACTACACAGTAATGTGGTAGCAGTGGCTGAGAGGCCAGACTTATCTCAAGAGTAAAGTGAGTAGTACAAGAGGTTACTCAAACGAGCAGCCATCACAGTGATTCAAGCAAACACTTACTCAAGGTTTCTTGGTAAAAGAACATTTTTTATTTTTTTTATTTTACTGTTTTAGTTGAATTTAATCAACCTTTCAATATTCTTACAGCAAAGTTAATAGGTTTCATATACATTTAAAACAATGGTATACATAAAATTAGAGATCACATTAAATAAATCAACGATAACGAAAGTAATAACTCACATGCAAGTGATTTTCTCATTATATCATAAATGTGATGAGCGAACTGATTTCCAAGACAACTTCTCATCAACATATACCCCTGACCTGAATATTCGCCACCCTTCATGCTTCTAGTTGAAGACTGTTCAAGAAGTTAATAGTAGCAAACTGAATTGGCAGATGTTCACTACTCATGATGATTGCCCAACAGTCTTTATATTCCAGATTACCTCAATATTTGCAGTGTCTGGCATAATGTATCTATCGAAGATCTCGTAATGCAAGACACTGGGTAATCACATGTTCCAGGGTTTCTGTTGCATCTATGTTGTTACAAAATCGACAGATGTTCTCTTGTGGATTTAGTAAATGTGGCCTTGCAAGAACCTCTTTTGTGAGCCATAAATTGAAGCGCAGGCGTAGTATTGCTAGCCCATATTTAGATGTTGGTACTCTAACTAAATAGGGAGATAAAGTGCGCATTTTCTTTGGCGGAAACCTGAAAAAGTCACCATCCTTATATCTCATGCATAGCTCACAAGTACGAGTCCAATCAACGTTATATAATTTCCCTTTGGCCTTATCAGGAATTGATGATCAGCAACTCAATGGTGATGTCGCAGGATGCTAGTATTTGACAAAAATGATTTACCCAGGTAACCATGAAACAATGTTTGGTCGAAAACATGTAGGCAGAGAGCAATCTCAGGATAATGTTGACATTTGTTAAAATCAAACATTTCCTGAATAAGGAACAAAGTCTCCAGTTGTATAAGGCGTGGAGGGAAACCAACCCTAGTTCATACCTGATCCAAGGATGTGACACATAAGCAGGCAATTGCAAAATTTGCCTCCAGAATTTAGCTTCCCACTCATCGAATTGAAGACCAAAGCTTGTAGGAAGCGTCTCCAGGCCATACAGTAACACTGGCACCACCCTTTGATTCCAATAAAACCATGCTGGTTTGATAGAGAATTTCCCATATCTATGCAAGACTATTTTTGTTTGACATATCGCTGTGTCTAGTTTCTTTTCCACACAAAGGATCTGACTTTTTGCATTTACTTAGCCCTCGAAACATATGCCCAGGTAAGTATATTGTGATGCAATTTGTAGCTGTACCTCATTAACAGACCACACAAAACGCTTAGATCCAACCCTTGTCGGTGCATATAAGACAATCTGGGTTTTCTCTGTGTTCAGTCTTAATTCATTTTGTTGAATGTAACCTTGGAAAGCTGTCAATAAGTTTTGAAGACCCAATTGGGTTTTAGAAATTAAAACAAGGTCATCTGCATACAACAATGCCTTTACAGGATGGTTGTTCAATTTCGGGAAGTCTGAGAGTACCTTTGCAAATACATATCTAAGATCATGTATGAAGTAGTTGAACACAGATGATGTCAATAGGCACCCTTGTTTAAGGCCACGAGCTGTGTGGATGGGTGCAGAGAGGACACCATCAAGCGAGAGATGGACGCACATGGACGTCCCTGAGTGTAAATCGTAGATCATTTCATAAAGGGACACCGGACAGTGATCTCTTGTTAATTTCTCCAGCAACATGACATGCGAGATGGAATCGAACGCAGAGTGCAAGTCCACGAAAGCAAAGTATATAGCTTGCCTCATGGCCTGGCACTGTGCCTTGATTGCATTCAGGAATATTAGGTTGACATGGGTGCCCATTCTTGGCACAAATCCTATCTGATTCGGATCACGCAGATCATTTGCAAGCGTCCATGCGTTAAAGTCCCTAAGCACTAGTTGAGTGAAAATCTTGCCTGGGGCATCCAACAATGCGATGGGTCGATGGTTTTGGGGTGACGTGCAATGCCCCTTCTTAAAAATGGGTACGATCACAGAGGTTTTCCAAGACATCGGCACTACTCGCGTCTTTATAAGAAGTTGAAAGATCTGATTCAAAATCAATGCCCATTCAGATATGCTTGCTTTAAGCATACAATTTGTAAGTCCATCGGTACCTGCAACCCTAGGGAGCTGGCACAACTTATCAAATCTTCAATGACAGTTGGAGAGACTCTCAAGGACCAACCTGCTGTTGCTGACTGCACACTGTGATGTTCATCGAAGCCCGGATCGGCATATAAATTGGAATAATAGTCAATCCACTTTCTTCATTAACCACACTTAGTTGTGCAACAGCCTGCATATGAGAAGGTTGATTATTGAGTAGATGCCACATCTCGGCAAAATCTTTGTTTGCCATCGCCCGTCCCATTTGTTCACTATCATGTTGAAACATGAGATGTTTATTTGACTTGACCCAGTTTTTATAGTGCATTTGGCATTATTCAATTCCTGCGGACAGGTCTTTGACCCTGCAGCTATTGAGGCACCTTCTTTTTTTCTGGTATGCTGCTCTTTGTATTTGAATTTCAGAATCAAAGGCATGTCTGTACTTTGGCCGGCCCTTCGACAGCATGGAGACCATGTTAGTATATGGCTCCAATAACTGTATGTAATGTGCCGGTGCCTCTGAACTAGCATTTCTCTCCAGGGTATGGCTATATGCTGACACTTCAGCATCCCTACATCTTAGTCTATTCTTTGCGGCGTGGTTAATATGTGCTTTCTCTGTTTCTGATAATTTCCTGTAATTGCCAGGGAAAGTAACTTATGGTCACTATATGGCAATGTAAGGGTCTCCAAACTCTGAAAGTCAATAATGCTAGTACTTTTGTTGCAAAACCACGTATACTGGGCGCGGATTTCGCCACACTGCCCCATTTACCATGATGAACTGTATGCAGTCCATGTGGTGCCTCTTTTGTATCACGCTTAGTGTTCCAACAATCTAGATTTACATCACCCAAAATGATAGTATATGTGATGTCTCTTGCCATGTGAATTAGATGCAAAATGCGACTCAAACCCGCATAAAAGGTCTCATCTGTTAAAGCTGCCGGGTTGCGATAGAGGTTTACTAGGGCCAAGCTTTGTGTGCCACAGGTCATTTTTACTAATAAGATATAGGCACTTTCCATCCCCCACTCTGAAATGGACAGACCCATTTTTAAGTTTACTGCTACCAATAATCCTGAAAACGGTATCCCTCCTGTCAGTAAGGCAGTTGCCAATATGATATCATATCCATCCCAAGCTGGGGAGGTAGTTAACCACGTTTCTTGCAGGGCAATTATATGAAACACATGAGGGAGGTTTTGAATTGAGGTTTGTAAATGTGAATGCGCTCTTGAATTACAGCTCGCAATGAGCAGCAGTGATGGTTACTTTCCCACCACTGAGGGCAACCTGGAATCCCTTGGCTCACATGAATGTAAGCTTTGGTAAATATTTGATTTGTGGACAATGTTTTTGGATTGAAAGGTTGCTTGGGCAGGATCTTCTGCTAGCAAAAAGCCCATGTCAAACAGACTAATTTTTGCCTGCCCTATGATGTTGGCCACCACTGCCGGTGTTATCCAAAATTATATTATAGATTGAGATGTTTCTGCAATAAATTTCGATTTGTTCAATGTCTGGAGATGTAACCTCCTGCAGGGCACTCACATCTCTAAAGATGTTACGCACACTCCTTCTATTCATGTGATGAGGGTTTGTTTGCTCCCAATAATTGCACACACAACCAGAGATTAAAGTGCTCAATTAAGCATTATTTAATGCACATCAAGAACAGCCAACACGTGTTTCGAGCAACCGTGCTCTTCTTCCAAGGCTGCAAGGTTATTTGAATATATGTACATATGTGACAGTCATTCATGTTGATTTTCAATGATTGTAAACCATCCAGACCAAAAGTATAGGCCGAGTATAGAAGTGGCATTTTGTATAGACATCACAAAGTAGCCCAACATGGTGTGCCAAATTAATTGTCAAAGACAAAAAACAAACAACAAAAAAACATATAACATATCATGGCAGTAAAATAATTAACATGAAAGTATATACAACCAATTGTCCCGGGAGGATAGCTCAGCGGCAGCGTGCGCGTCTTGGAAGCAAGACGACACGAAGCAACAACAGGTTCGATCCCCGGGTCCGCGCTTAGAAACCTCTGGGTGTTTAAGCGCGTTATAAATACGTAACTAAGACAAAAAAAAAAAAAACACAATTACGCAACTAAGAAAAACAAACAATTCCTGTAACAGCGCCTCGATGCCTGCGGGCTGTGTGAGCGCTTTATAAATGTAAAATAAAAAAAATTGTTCATTGAAGTTCATGAGAGGATCGAGTCAAGTGCCATGTATGTAAAGAAAGGAGAGAGAAACAATCCAAATCAGTGATCGGAACTGTCCCGTGAATACAAAACTGATCACACCATTGTCCATGTGCTCTCGAAAAATAGGGAACCATTTTACCTGAAGAAACTTGAGACTAGTTCTGGTGCTACAGAAGGAAACAAAATATATGGTGTTGTATAGCCAACAAGGTCAATATTAGTAAAAAACCCTCGTTACGGCTTGTGAACAGATGCCTAATTAGTATACACCTCAGAATTACGGCAATTGCCAATGATTCTTACCTATATGGTTTTGAATTGTATATCGAATAAAAGTTACGGCTCCGCTGTAAGCAGAAAAATGCTAGGTTTGCCACAAGGAAGTAGTTAGATTGCTTGTTATATGTCATACGACAAAAATTAATTAAAGAAGGTCACATACCTATATAAACGTAAATTGTGTGTTGATAGTGGAGTTGTCAAGAAAAGCATGAAAGATGAGGTTGCCCAAGATAGACGGCATGCACCAGACGCCGTGTAGGGTGGAAAGTGAAAAAGGAAGGATCTAATTAGAAAAGGTAATTGACTCACGAGTGCGAGACGGTCACGTGCGTATGCCCCAGGACAGAATGTCTGTAGGGGTCTGCGCGAAAGACCCGGATTTACCTGCTTTTCCGCCCATACTGAAAACACTGGAGCCTCGCGCATGATAGCTGAGCTCCTATTTACATAGAAACAAGCATCACGTGAGTGACTAGAACTGCAGAAGCAAGTGTTGTCCTGCGGCGGCCATGTTGGGTGTGAAACACACATTCTATATACGTGAATAAGCAGCTGGTGCACACTGACTATTTAATTCAATTGGAATTAAAGCAGGTGCTGAGAACTATACTGGCCAAAATGTACTGTGTATAAATTAGATTATGCTGCACAAATTAAGTGCAAAAATTAATCAAAAAGAGTCTTGGCCATTATCACCAATATTGCCAACTAAATGGCTTCCCATTTATTATCAATTAGCAATGGTACACCGCATTGAGGTGCCGCCACATTTACCAATTGCCATCAATCAATTGGCATGGGAGACGAAAAGGCCACAGCTGTTAAGAATACAGCAAATACAGGAATGCAGAGAACGTTTGAAAGACCATACAACCCATCATATCACATCACCATGCTTAATCTCTCATTTACATCACCACTCAACTAGAACACAGAGATACTATGACACCATTCGGTATAACTGTTCTCATAGCAACATCCGCCGCTCACTCCACATCATTCTAAGTAAACACTACTGGCTACTCACCCCCAGCCAGGCGTTCTCCTCAGGCCTAACGTAGCCACATCCGGTCTGGATAAATCCTGCCAGAATGAACACATACTCCTGATCTCTCAACCACCACACCTACGGCTAAGAAGCAGCTATTACACTGATACCGCACGAGCTGCACACATACTCGGTGCTCACACGCACCTTTTGACTCTATCTACTCTCTCTACTGATCTGAACTTCGGTTCCCAAGGGCGTTCACCCTACCAGCGCCTTCAGACCATACCAATGGTATATAAGGCGCTATATAAATGCAAAATAACAATAACTATAACAATAACAATTGACAAAAAAGATAAAGAACAAGAAACACCTGTTAGGAGGTACCTGTGTCCCCCGGTTCTCAGTGTCACGTCCATGCGGTCTAATTAGAATATAAGTGTGTGGTCGTTACTTATGCACATGAGACATTAGTGGCTACCAGTGTTGGTTACACAGGACAGTTCCCATCCAAAATATATGCTGACATGTATGGAACCCCATACTGCTTTAATGCAGTAATTAAGAAATGACTTCAGAGAAACACAGATAATTCATGATCGCTGTTGAGGCCATTGGATACAGTTCGATATTGATAAATTAACCATGCTTCCAATTGTCTCAATGTAAGAGTAAGATTACCTCCACGTTGTGGTAAAGTTACTTTTGCCATGCCGACAAATTTATCTGTGACTTGTTATCTAGCTGGTGAATTTTTTGCCAATGCATGGCAAGTGGGTATTTGGAGTCATGGTTTGAAATGGTAGATAAATGCTCCCTTATTCGCGTCTTGAGAGGCCTAATTGTACTACCAATGTAATGCCTACCACATATGCACAAGATGGAGTAAACACAGAATTTTGTGTTGCAATTAATGAAAGAGTTCACTTTGAAAATGCCAAGGTTCCCAAAATCAATTTGAGAGGTCTCAAGTGCGTGACAGCACATTGAACTTCTTCCACATTTATGGAAGCCCTTGTTGCATCTCTGACTAAGCCAAGTTGTAGTGAGTTGCCGGCTGTCCATAAAGGAAGGGGATAAGATATTTTTCAGATTACTTGCTTTGCTATAAATGAAATTAGGAGAATTGTCCAACCATGGTGAGATCTCTTGATCTAATTGTAGTAAGTGCCAATGGCGTCGAACAATTTTGTACAGGTTAGAGCTATGTGTTTTGTACCGTGTGATACATTTCAATTTATTGGTATGAGTAGAGTTGGATCTGATTTTGGGAGTGAGTAAGTCCACCCTCTTCATATTTTGTGAAGCATGTTCTGCTTTAGTCACCGTGCTTAAATCATACCCTCTTGCTTTACATTTCTCACATAAAAAATTGCATTAGTTTGAGAAGTCCCTGTCATTTGAGCAATTCCTACGTGCTCTAATAAATTCCCCTTTGGGTATATTAGTAATAACTGACTTTTTATGGCAACTAGAAGCATGTAGGATTGCATTAACTGAAGTTGCCTTGCGAAATGTTTTTGTAACAATGATATTGTCGACCAGACTAATTGAAAGATCTAGAAAGTTAATACTGGTACTACTGTATTCATGTGTGAATGAGATTCCCCAATCCTTGTTGTTCAAGTAATTAACAAATACATTAAGACCGTCCACTGTACCCATCCATACCAAAAATACATTGTCTATGTAACGTTTCCACACATGAATGAATTCAACAAATGGACTATCAACAAATGCAAATTGCTCCTCAAATTGGTGCATGAAAATGTTGGCGAGCGCTGGGGCATAGCTAGCCCCCATGGCTACACCAATTCTCTGCCTATAGTAGCAATTGTTGAACAAAAAGACATTGTTGCATAGAGCACAAGGAACAAGTTACTTACCTGTAACTGTTGTTCTCCAGCATGGGTCTGGCATGGATTCACATGCTCATGAATATTCCCGGTCGTCAGGCTGGGAATCCTCGGTAAAGAAAATATCAGTATGTTTAGTTTCTGATCTGTCTTTCTTAGTAACCAATCACTGGTCTCTGGGTCATACTGCCCCCAGCCAATGACTGCCCTCTCCCTAAGCCCCGCCTCTCGCAGCCATCTTCAGATTTGGTAGCACGTAAAGTGGCAGTATGACCAAGTGACGAGCAGCAGAGGGGTAGGAGGGAGGGTTCGCATGTGAATCCATGCCAGACCCATGCTGGAGAACAACAGTTACAGGTAAGTAACTTGTTCCTTCTCCAGCATGGGGTCTGGCATGGATTCACATGCTCATGAATATAATACATAGCAGTACACACATGCACAACCACGGGAGGTGGCAAAGACTCAACATTAAGCATTACATAAACTCAACATTAAGCAACTCTTACCTCCCCACCAGGCTCTCCTTCAGGCGAACAGGTTGCGCAGCACTGCTTGGCCGACTCTGGACTCCTCCCTGGAATCCCGGTCGACGCAGTAGAATCTCGTGAAGGTGTGCGTCGACCTCCACGTAGCAGCCCTGCAGATATCCAGCAGGGGCACACCAGACAAGAACGCCGTGGTAGCAGCGATCGCTCTGGTCGAATGGGCTCTCGGATGGCCGGGCAACGGTCGGTTTGCCAACCGGTGACAGTGCATGATGGAGCCGGAGAGCCATCTGGAAATGGAAGCCTTCGAGAGAGCCTTCCCTTGGTTCACAGGTCCAAAGTTCACAAACAGCTGTGACGTCTGCCCGAAAAGCCTTTGTGCGGTCCACGTAGAACTTCAGTGCTCTAGCCACATCCAGCGAGTGCAATGTCCTCCCGGCCGGTGAAAAAGGCGACGGGAAGAAAACTGGTAACACCAAGGGCTCGTTGAGGTGGAAGTCCGATAGCACCTTGGGCATAAAGGAGGGGTGCGTCCTCAGCACCACCCTTGTGTTGTTAAAAGTCTTGACTTGTATGGAGGCTTGCAGGATAGGGCCTGGATCTCTGCCACTGGTCGTGCGGAGGTGATGGCCACAAGAAAAGCTGTCTTTCATGACAGGAACTTCAACAGCGCCGAATGCAGAGGCTCGAATGGCGCCCCCATGAGCCTAGACAGCACCACGTTGAGTTCCCACGCTGGGGCAGGAGCCTTCACCGGCGGGAACGATCGGAACAGTCCCTGCATAAATTCCTTCACCAGGCGATGAGACCACATGGACGCCCGTCCCGTAGTTCTGGTGTATCGGGAGATCGCAGCCAGATGTATCTTGATGGAAGCGTGCGCTAGTCCAGCCTTGGCCAGCGACAGTAGGTACGGCAGTACTTGAGGGGCCGTAATCCACAGAGGGTTAATCTTCTGTGCACGGCACCAGACAGAGAACCTCTTCCACTTATGTCCGTAGCACTTGAGAGTTGAGGACGCCCTGGCCTTTGCAAGAACCTCTCTGCAGTCAGCCGGGATATCGTACCCTCCAAACTCCAGTGCTGCAGGAGCCAGGCCAGCAAGTTCAGCGACTCTGGGTCGTGATGAAGGATGGCGCCTCCTTCTCTGGAAAGAAGATCTGCGTCCGTCGGCAGCTTGACCGGTAGGGATGCCGACAAGTCCAGAAGGTCCGGGAACCAGATCTGCCTCGGCCACGCCGTCTCTGTCCCTTTCTCCGTCTTGTCCCTCGGAGGGGGTATGGGGGTGAAGGCTGGAAGGGAGGGGGAGGATGGACTAACCTCCACTTGCTCGGTGGGCTCCCCGACGGTCCAGGCGCCGCTGGATTGTCTGCTGGGGGTAAGGGCAACCTTGTCCTTATCTCCTTACACAGGGTCTGCAAAGCCATCAAGATTGCTCCCGAATTGTCCTGTGGCGTAGGCATCGGTTGCGACGGGAACGTCGGCTGGGGAGTGGGGTTCTGCGTTTCCTCCATGACCTGTGGCTCCTCTTCGGCTCCACCTTTGCTCTCTACGTCCACCTCGTCGGGATCCTTCCCATAGGTCCTGACCTCCTCAAACTTCTTGTCCAGGATAGCTTTGGCGCCAGCCAGCTCATCCTTGGAGTGTCTGTTAGGGCTACTGTGCCCCTCCCCTCTTTCTTGTCCCGGGGCTTCACGGGGGTTCCCGGGGCTTCACAGGGGTCTTCTCAATAGGCTGGAAAGATGTTTCCCTCCGGGGTGGCAGGGAAACTCTAGGCCCAGAAGTCGTCTCCACTGCGGTAGCCTCCGCAGGCTTTGCCAAAGCCGCCACAACTCCTTCAATCGAGGCCTTCACCGGGTGAATAAGGCCTTCACGACCTTGGGCGCATCTGAAGCCTTCACCTTAGGAGGATGGTCACCGTCTCACCCCCCCCTTGGCTTTCTCCATCGGGATCGACCGGGGCTTCTCCCAAAGCTTACCCAGGTTCTCCGACTTCCTTTTCACCGAGCCAAAGCGTTGGCTCGTGGATGATGACGTCAGTGACATCGCGCCCTGCCTGGCAGCCGAGGATCCCGAACAAACGGCACTCCCAGTGCCCGCGGACTCATGGTGCTTTGCCTTTTGTTGGACCCCCGTCGCTGGAGCGCCCTCAAAGGTCTTAGAAGACCGCTCAGACTTCTTCTTCTCACCTGCTGCTGGGCTCTTCGCCTCCAGCCAGTCAGCGAGTCATTTACGATGGTCCTTCATGGTCCGGACAGACATGTTCTTGCAGAACGCACAGTCAGCGTGTAGGCAGTAGAGGCACCGGGAGTACTTGTCCTCCTTAAAGACATTCTGCAGTCCACATCCTTGGCAGGTCCTAAACAGTTTGGATCCAGTAGGCCTCGAATCTCCTTCGTCCTGGGCCATTTCTGAATCGGGGTAGGCCTCAAAGTTCTTCCGGAATCCTCCAAGAAGTGTAATTCGATGAAAATCCGCCCTTGAGGGACGTAATAATTTCCGAAATGGGTCCCCGTTGATCGGAAGAAGAATCGGTGGAGCTTGAGGCTCGAATTGACCGAAAAAATAAGAGTAAACTCTTGGAAAAAACACAATATGCAGTAAAAGCTAGAGTCATTGGTTGGGGGCAGTATGACCCAGAGACCAGTGATTGGTTAATAGTAGAAAGACAATTCAGAAACAAAAATGAAATAGATTTTTTCTTAACTGAGGATTCCCAGCCTGATGACGGGGAATATTCATGAACATGTGAATCCATACCAGAGAACGGTGATTTCCGGGCACAGTTAGAATGGGGTCTAATTCAGGATTAATTACATTGCCAGGCGTGCGTGCTAGAGATTGCTCCGCACCCTCCAAAGAAGGCACGGATGATAAACAATGCACCGGCAGTCCACCGAGATTGGTTTGCAACAGTGTGCATGTCCTAAAGGGGGTTAGATTAATAACAGTATGCGAAGAATGCAGTACACTGTGCTGAGTTGTCAAGAGAGGGGCTTTGGCTAAGCAGACTGGCATGTTAGATTTCAAAGTGTACATAGCAAAAACCATGGAAAAAAAACACACCAGATAATAAAATCACACGATCAAACCTTAGCTGTAGCGCTGTTAACAAATGTAGACTGTGTGTCTGGTCAATTCACTGTACCGCAAGCACCGCCCCTGCACCGCTGCGGCAAAGTGGTACTTATGAGTACTTGCCTGTGTGCGCGCACAGCGTGCGCATGCTAGCAGGATATATAGTGATGGAACCTGGGAGCCAATCCCCAGCAATCCAAGGCGGGTCCAAAGAACTATCAATCAAAGTTCACTTGTAAAAAACTGAAACCAGGAACCAGGAACGGAGCTCCATAAACACAACACATTGCAGCAAAGCGGTACTTACGAGTATTTGCCCGTGTGGTAAAAGAATATACATTTATTTACACAGTCAGTTGGAAAACATTCCACTAGCAAGAGAAGCTCAATATCACAATCTAATATGCTACAATACACAACCAATCAGTTTCTGAACAAGTTCAGCTCCCCTGAAGTGGGAGCAAAATGGCACTTCAGTTACTTTAGAAAGGGGTAAAAAGGCAAGGTTATAAGAATCAACAGCAAAAATACTTTCTGAGGTAGGGCAAATAGTTTCAGTTCACTACAACCAGCAATTCAATTCAATAGGCCTGGGCCAAAGTCAATGGTTCAGAGTCTTGGATAGGATAGCACAGTTCTGGTAGTGAACGGTTAAGTCTTTGCCCCGGTTTTTAGAAGGAGTTGGTCAGACGAACAGTTAGATGTTGGTTTAGGGAATGACAAGCCTTCAAAGTCGGGAAAGTTTCACAAACTTTCACCGCGGCCAAACAGAGTTCTGAACCACACTTGCACAGTACCTTAAAAATGAAGAGGAGCTGTAGCTGAGGCAGTTGTTCCTGGCAGTTCCTGCAGATCTCGCTGATCCTGAGCTTCAGTCATGGGGACACGAAGGAGGGCGTCGGGAGGTTCCTGCGCTGCCCAGGGAAGAGGCCACAAGCTTGGCAAAACGTCGGATTAAGGTGTGAGTGCCTTAAAGACCACAAACTGGTATCCTTCCCACTGGTTATCCGGTTTTCAACAGCACTCTGAAACAGTGTCAAGGTGACTTGCGAGTTGGTTGTTCCCACCAAACTCAAGGGAAGAAGTCGTCCTTGAAGGGCTTCTCTGTCGAGGGAGTTTCAGGCAATTTGGGCCTACAGCAGGGCTTCATCAGTGGACCAGGAGTTGCAGCAGTTGTCTTCCTTCAGCTCGTCTTCGGTTCTCTCGTTCCAGTGGTCGACTCTGCTTTCCAAGTCCCAGAGGCCTGCTTTTAAACAGTTTTCCCCCATTCATTCCAGCCTGGCTGTCACTCACACAGCAGGGTGGCTGTCCTTGAGGGACAGCCAGCCGGCCGATCATGCCAGAGTGCATTCAGGTC
Organism: Ambystoma mexicanum; assembly: GCF_040938575.1. Taxonomy (NCBI): domain Eukaryota; kingdom Metazoa; phylum Chordata; class Amphibia; order Caudata; family Ambystomatidae; genus Ambystoma; species Ambystoma mexicanum. The sequence continues at coordinate 938,764,595 of NC_090935.1, forward strand.
TCCTAGGAGACTAAGTATAGGGAGTTTCGGGCACCTCCTCCACATCCTGTCCACCCGAGACACTCAGGCGCCAGAGGAGGGCTTCAGCACTGAAGCCCGCCAAAGGCCAATGAACAAAGGGACATAACCTGGTTTGGCGCGCAGAGTTAAATACAAGAAGGACCTTTTCTAAAAGAAACGGTGAAAAAAGTTGACCGGAGTCTGTTTTTACTGATAGTTCTTTGGCGCCATATTGGAAAACATGGCTGACCCAATTTTTAGCTAACGGTGTTCGCGGTCGGGAAAAATCATGGTAGTTTGTTAAAAATCACTGCCACCAGCCATTTCAAGTAGAAAAGGATAACATTTGACTGTTAGATTAGTGTTTAGACTCAGAGGATGCTAGGCAACCCCTCCACCACTCTGTAGGAAAATAGTGTTTGCTGGGTCTGTAAATTTAAAAAGACTAGTAAAGTCAATTTAACTTTACATGCTCATGGAGACAGTACTCAGTCCCAGAGAAGGTATTTAAACCTTGGGAAGTCTGAAAGACATCCCTGTGCCACTGCACTGAAGGTGTTGTGTGACACACAAGAAAAAGATGATGCCTATGGAGTTGTTTTAAAACTCCATATCCAAAGAACACAAAAGTAAAACGCATTGAAAATGAAAAGTTCAAAGTCCCAAAATATAGCAAAAGAGCTGGAGGGCTCTAAGGTAGAGGGAATTTAGCACTTGGGTGAGAATTCTCCCTAACAGGAGGTAATCAAGATGCTGCTCTTTTCCTTTCACTGACAGTAACCAAATGAAGAGTTTCGCAGAGCTAAAACAGGCAGTTCCCTTCGTCTAGCAGCGCCCTGCATGATTCTTCGGATCAGGTTTCAAAAGCCAACTGTCCAGACATTCACTGGAATCAAGCTATTATTTCATACGTGCAGTAAAGTAGAAGGCACATTTCTCTCATCTTTTGTCTGCATCCATTACCCAAACATTTAGGGAGAGCCTTTATATGCAGGAACATTGCAGGAGCTTAGTGCACCATGACATAAGTCTGTCCAAACAACATACAGAATACAAAATATGCCTGTGTTAAATGGCTGAAATACAAACGTATATCAACAATGAAGAAGAGCAGCAGTGGTAAGGCTCGAACCCAGCACTAGTGGCTTTTTGCTGCACCGCAGTCGGGTGTTCTTATGCTTTGGATATGATATGCGCCAGGACACTTATGTGCCTGGAAATGGTGTGTGCCTGTGTGTGTTAAGGGCCATCTATGCTTCAACAAAGTTAAGAACTGGCCATTCGATAAGTGTTCAGATAGCGGCAAAACCATAGACATTGAGTTGCACGTCTATATCAGCCTTATATGAGGGATATTTTGAGGGCAAAATAATGGTGAGATGTGTGGCCTTTTTGGTTGATAAAAAAGAGAGATGTGTCCAAATGTCCTCTAAAGTACAGTATATGTTCCCATTTGCTTTCAATCTGCTTACAAGATCCAAAGTAATTTGTTTAAAATGGCGTTCAACTGTTCTGCCCTCATTAGCTCGTTGCGACGCTCCTTCCTCTTTTTTGAGGAGAAGATTTCCACTCTTTGCTCATATATCACCTTTAGCGCTGGTAGCATCTTTCTTCAAGCCATGTACGCCAACATCTTTTCTTCAGTCTTTTCTTCAGTTTGATACCGTTCAGAGCCCCCATGTTTCACTACATCTGTAGTCTCCGCAGTTAGATGTTTTCTGACCGTCATGGACTTTTTAAGCCCACTACTTTAACATATAATATGGTACCATACCGCACCATATGATTTACCGTACATACCATAACGCCAGAGACAACGCAAAAAGACACTAGTAAAGCAACCATTTTGCTCTGGGAAAGCGCAGGGCATACCCTCAAAGCTTTTGATAAAGGCGCCGCATTGTTCTTAGAATAATAAAAGTAATTTGCTTTTCACTTGTAAATTGTATTTATCTGAAGAAAAAAACGAAATGTGGCTCACATATAGAAGGCATTCGACTGGAAAGAAATTCAAGTGTAAAAGCATTAATTTCACATTGACAATGTCTAAAGTGATGACGCTTGTGTGCTATTAGACCAGTGATATATTTTCATGAGAGTGAACATCATTCTGTCACTTAGTCGGCCCTTAATAGAACCAAATGCTTTAAAGAAATTGCAAATAGCTATTGACAAATTGTAGACTTAAGAGCACTAGCCTTGAGAAACCTAGTGATTATTCATTCCCGCCTAACGCTCCGCTGCTCCATTCAGAACTTCGTCAATAAAAGGGCTAATGAGCTAGCATGCCTTTGTGGAGGGAGCCACAGCAGAATTTTGTTTTTTCTTGCCAAATGCGATTGCCTGTATTATGAACTATTCATTTTCCCAGCAGTAGAATCCCTGTGGCAGTTCAGCTGGAAACATGCACCAAGACAATACCATCTGCAGCACACTTTCCTGACAAGGCGCATTTCTATTGTGATCATGTTTTTGCCAACTGCCGCCGTGAATTATTTACTTCTTTGAAGCGGTTTGCAGAAGACCAATCTGCAATGTAGGGGGCAGTCTAAAGGGCCAGGGGTTCAAAGCCCAACAAGGCCTCTTCGATCCATTCTCAAGCCCAGGTGTACTGGAGAATAAAAACATGTGAAAAAACAATGCATCTTACAAAAAAAGAACAACTTAAATACTTATAACGCTAATTGCGTGGGTGCTTGTCAGTGTAAAACTTAAAACCTAAAATGTTGAGATACCACCACCACTCTCCACTCACACCCACCCCGTCTTACTCAACAATTACAACTCCACAATAACCCAAGCACCTGAGAAAATAGCACAATAACCACCACAAGCAACGGGTCAACAATTTCCTCTACACCATTAAACACCGGAAAACAGCAAAGGCAACGCGAGGAATAGCAGTACAAATGAAGTGTCAGTACAAACACAACAAATATTTACATAGCGTTCTTAAGAGGAAAAACCTGCACCTTGCCAGTTCATAAAAGGGAAATGCAAAAGATACACAGACAGAAAAAAAGACAAACTGACCTTATTATTAATGGGCAGCGCAATTCTGCACCATTGCAGGCAGTTCCCCTGTGCGAAAAAAACAATCTATTCTATGTCAAGACCGGAGGCGAGCATTATGCTTCCACTTCATTTATTTTACTCCCCAGCAGTTTCAACAAAAAACACGTAATAACACTGAAAAGTATCCTCATGTCACTTTTCTTCCTTTACAAGCTCCAATGGCTCAGTAGTTCTATCTTGCTCAGTCCAGCTCTGACACTCTTCCTGTTCCTGGACTCCTCCTCTTATTTTACTGCTCTTCAGCAGATAAATACTTTTTCTTTCATCTCTCCGTAAATTGAGCGTATTTGAGTGATTACTGCATAGCATACAGATTTTAATGAGTAATACAAGGATGTATGGATGTATAGTACAGATATATACATGTGGACAGAGTCCGAGACTTATGTGAGGTTCACATCGCGCGTTAAGTGACAAAAGGTCGTGTAATCATAAATCAGGCAAATGGAAAGGGTTACCTTACCCACGTATCGCGACAAGATTTTGAGTGAGTTTGTCTATCAGAAGGATCGGTGACGAGATGGGTGAGCCCCATTCCACATTGCCGGCAAGGTCAGGGGCTCGCCTGGCCTCACAGCCGTAGTGCAGAGCCGCCCCCACCCTCGGGGGGTCATAGCTAAGCTCACACAAAGTGCTCTGACCCCCTCCTTGGGGGAGCCAGAGTCAGGCACAATCATCCACGCATGAGGGAGAAAGGACCGTGAACACGGTCCCGGTGGTGATCGAATTATAGAATTTATAAAATTATATTAACGTAGCCTGCACTACGAACGGAGGGCGCGATTAGCCCAAGCTGCAGAGTACACGGAGCGTCCAGTTTGGATCAGCTGATCTGACAGCTCTGAAGAGCTAGAAGCGGCGCACACGGCCGCAAGGTAGAGGGGAGCTCCTCCCATCAAGATTGGGCCACAGACAGCCTGACAAGGAGGCAGAAGGCCACAAAACTGAAAATATGGATACATTGGTGCTAGCCACATAAAAAGAAATATATGTATACATATATACATATATATAAAATAAGAATAGAGCAATAATTGTACTTGTAAAGGTAGAATTAATATCTCTTACAAGACAGTATTGCAGAGCATCATAATCAACGCAGCAGTGGGCGTGCAAAAACACCTGACTCAGGTACCAGGCACACAGCACTCAAAGGCAAGTCTGAATTCGAGTGGAGTGAGGAGGAACAGCCTCTAGACCTCACTGCCAGTTTTAAGGAAGTGCTGGGGAGCTCGTTGACGGATGCAGTGGCGCAAGGGGTAAAACCCCTACAAGAAAGGTTGGAAACCCTGGAAAGTATACTGAGCCAGCCCCGAGAGAGCACCAGAGATAGCAACAGCATGCCAACAGGACCCTCCAAGACAGGGCCTAAGGGGAGTAACCAGACCCGCAAGAGGAAAGCTTCTACTGACCGCCCGGGTCGACCATACGGGGTGAAAGAGAAGACCCCCCAGAGGCAGTCCACGCCTTTACAAAGCTGAAGGAAGCCTTCATGCAAAGGCAGACAATGCCAGGCCTCATGACCCCCTTCCCCAGGGAAGAAAATATGGGCGAAGAAGACCCAGGATTAGAAGAGGAGCCAGCAGAAGGCGAGCTATCTTCCCACAAAGAGGATGAGACGGTAGAGGAAGAGTGGGAGAACCCCAGTGGGGGTAAAAAAGCCTGCAAGGAAAGACATCTGGACGAGGAGCTAGAGGAAATCCTGAATATGTTTGACCCAGACAGTATCAGGAACCCTAGATCCTCTGACTGGCAGCACACCCCCAGAGTGACACCAGACTGAGGAAGGCCCTGGACAAAGAGGTGAGGCAGCGTCTTCGGGCAGAATGGCCGCGGACAAAACTCCCTGGAAAGGTGGCAGACATCAGAATTGGACCCTAAGATGTTGAACTTCGTTTTGAAGACCAGCAAAGACCAGCGAAAAGGGTTTGACAGGTCCTGGAGGAGCTGCCAGGAGAAAGTGTTAGACTTATCAGGTCCTTTGGCTAAAATAATGGACCTGGCAGAGAGAGCCAGAGATACTGGGGAAGAAGTTGATCCCGAAGTCCTGGCTGGCTGGGTTCAGAGAGCAGTCTGCCTGTTAGGCAACGGAAATTGCACCATCTCTTTCGAAAGGAGGCGAGGTTTGCTACTTAAAATAGATTCTAAATTAAGTGACCTAGCGTCTTATGAGGTCGAAGAAGTGGCACAAGGTCTACTCTTCAGAGAGACGTTTGGCAAGGAGATGGGCCGTTTCGTCAGCACGTATACTTCGCTGGCGAAGGCTCAGGCATCTATTGGGAAGATTTTCCCGGGCAGAGTTTTTGCCGGGACCTTCCGCAATCGGGGTTGAGCAGCCGGTCGTTTACAAGGTGGAAACAGACCCCAGAATCCTAGAGCGCAGTACTGGGAGAATAAGCAGCAGGTCTCCTTCTTCGCAGCCAAAGGAAGATTTCTGAGGGGGCGCAGAGGAAGAGGAGTCGGCCGAGGCCAAAGCTTCACACCAAGTGAGAGTAACGCAATACCCACTAATAGGGGGCAGAACAATGATTTTCTGGAACAATTGGTGCGCGTTTTCCAGCGATAATGGGGTTTTGCAACCGTCAGAGGTCTGCAACTACAGTTTATCCAGCAGCCAGTGCAGGCACACAACTGCATCTAGTGCAAGCAGAGCAGGAGAGCCTAGACCGCAAACTCCGACAGCTAGAGAGAAAGGAGGCCATAGAGAGGTGCTGCGCAAACCCCAAATTTGTAAGCAATATGGTTCCTGGTCCACAGAAAAGAGAAAGTGCGGCCAGTCATAAACCTGAAAGAGCTGAACGGCTAGATTATGCACCGCCACTTCAAAATGGAAGGAATACACCAGCTTAGGGATTCCCTAAGAGAAGGGAAGTGGCTAACGAAGTTAAACTTGAAGGATGCGTATCTAACAGTGCCAGTGCAAGAGGAATTCAGGACTTTCCTAGCTTTCTGCTGGAACAGCCAATTATGGCAATTCAGAACTATGCCCTTCGGGCTAGCCTCAGCACCTTGGGCCTTCACCAAGTTGATGAGACCAGTAGCAGCAACAATTTGAGAGAACGGTACCAGGATGATTATATACCTAGACGACCTGCTGCTCCTGGCAGAGGAGCGAGAGACACAAGTATACCATACAGTATGGGTACAGGACCTCCTAACGTCCTTAGGGTTCCTTGTGAACGTAGAAAAGTCAGTCACAACGCCAGCACAAAGGCTTGACTTTCTAGGCTTCGTCCTAGATGCCAGGAAAGAGACCCTGGAATTACCAGCACAGAAGATAAGGGACATCAAGAAGGAGATTAGGGACTGCCTGAGCAAGTAGATGATATCAATCAGAGTAATTGCGAGGATAGTAGGGATACTAGCAGCATTGATTCAAGCTATTTTCCCAGGCCCACCGCTATATGGAGCACTTCAGAGACTGAAGATTAAACATTTGCAACAGGGTCTGAAATACCATCATCAAAAACCTTTGGACCAGGAATCCATCATAGAACTAGAGTGGTGGTTGAAGAATATGGACGCCTGGAATGGTTGTGCCATTTTCGGAGACCAACCAGATCTAGTCATAGAATCAGATGCCAGCCGCATAGGCTCGGGGGCAAGATGCGGATCCCAGGAGATGGGGGGAAATGGAGCGAGGAGGAACTCCACCTTCTTCACATAAACTATTTGGAACTCCTAGCGGGTTCTTTCGCTATCAAAGCGTTTACGAAAGGAAGAGTGAGTTAATGTGTCCTTCTCAAGATGGACAATATATCAGCGGTCAGCTATATAAACCATCTAGGAGGGACGAGATCCCGACTAGTAGCAGAGCTAGAGAAGGACTTTTGGCACTTTTTCCTGAAATCGGGGACGTCAGTGACAGCAGAATACCTGCCAGGTTCACTGAACGTAGAGGCCGACCGGAACTCGCAATGCCTGATGGACTCCAGTGATTGGAGGCTGGACTCCGAGGTCTTTCAGAGTCTGAATCAACTGTGGGGTACAGTTGACACAGATTTGTTCGCGTCTCGCCTCAATGCGCAGACACCCAGCTACTTCAGCTGGAGGCTGGATCCAGGCATGCAAGGCACGGACGCGTTTCTCCAACAATGGCTGGGAGAACTACATTATGCGTCCTCCCCTCTTCGTGATGCTGAGCAGGCTTCTAGCAAAGTGTCAGAGGGAGAAGGTGGAATTGATTTTGATAGCGCCTCTGTGGAAGTCACAAATATGGTTTCTGACGCTGATTGTACTGTTGGTAGACATACCTCGAGTTCTCCCAGACGGAGAACGGCTTCTCACGGACCCAGCTGGGTCATCTCATCCTCTGAGAGTGAGAGGGACTCTCCCACTAATAGCGTGCAGAGCATCAGGAGACGCTGGGCGCTGCCAGGCATTTTGGCACAACCTGCAGACCGCATTGCAGAATCGTGGGCACCATCCACTAGGAGGAGCTATGATGCGGCTTGGGCCAGGTGGTCGACCTAGTGTAGAGGGAGAAATGTTCATCCTGTTTTGGCCCCTATAGTAACTATATTGAATTTTCTTGCACATCTGTTACAAGATGGGAAAGCGTTTCGGATCATAGGAGTGTACAGGTCAGCCATTTCAGCTGGCCACTTACCGACCGAAGGAGTCCCAGCAGGGGAACAGCCAGCAGTAGCTAGGTTTATAAAATGGGCGAGATATAAAGCACGCCCAGATCCGTGATATAATAAAGTATGGGACGTGACAATAGTGTTGCGGCTGCTAGAGAGCTGGACAACAGACAGGTATCTGTCGCTGAAGCAACTGTCCGGCAAGTCAGTGATGTTATTATGCCCAGCATCCTGTAAGAGGGTAGCAGACGTCAAAGCACTCAAGATTAACAGGAAGTCTTTCGGACCAGAAGGGAGGACGTTTTCAATAGTCAGAAGGACTAAGACAGGCACTACTAAAAATGATTACCCATATTTTCTGAGTAACCCCAAATGGTGTGTACCAAAGTGTATTAAAGAATACGAGAGCAGGACAGCAGAGTGCAGAGTGGCAGGCACTACACAGCTACTAATTGCACGCAGAAGGCCTTTTCAGGCAGTAGCGGCAGCCACCATAGCAAGATGGGTAAGAGAGGTGATGCAGATAGCAGGTATTGACCTGAATCTATATGGAGCGCACTCAGTAAGAGGGGCAATGGCGTCCAGAGCTTTCACAGCAGGGGTGTCTCTGAAAGAGATTATGCAGGCAGCTGATTGGGCTAGCGATAATACCATTAAAGAGTTTTATTTCAAGCCGATTGAAAGTTTAGCTACAATTGTTTTGGGGAAGCTTTGAACAAGCATAATGCTCGCCTCCAGTCTTGACATAGAATTAAGATTACCCCTGCTAAGTGCTCAGGGAGTATTAATTCCATTAAAGACTAGGAGGCGAGCATTACATTACCACCCTGTCATGTATTGTCTTAACTGTATGTAACAAACAATGAATACGACAGTACAAGGACTCCACCCTGATATTGTTATTTGTATGATCCTTACAGGAAGACCAGAAGAACAATTGAGATTCGAGGATCAAGGAGTGTTAAGGGGGTATTGCCATCAAAATTTTTATTGGCTCAAAAGATGAGCCATCATCAAAAATATATATAAAAAAATAATCATTAATAAAGTTGCTATGTAAACTTTTGAGCAAACGAGGCTCAAAGTCACAGATTTAAAACACTAGGAGGCATCCATTTTGTGAAATGGATGAGTCTCCTGTGCTTGTGTTAATTTCTGCCCTTGTGGCACTAATGAAGCAAAAGCCAGCCAGCTGTAATACACAAAAGCTACCAGCAGGTGGCTTTTGCTTCATTATTGCCAGAGAGCAGAGATTGACACAACCTGCTACTGGTAAGTGCTTTAAATTTCTTTTTCAAAAGCACTGGAAAATAAATGCTGCGGTTTTCTTTCTAACTTGGAAAGAAAACCGCAGCATTTATAACTTGTGTTTATGTTTGCTTTGGCTTCAGCTTTGAGTCTCCTGGGCTCCCCCGACACAGGTCCCCCGACCAGAGGAAGACTTTTCTAACGGCCAAGAATATCCTTAAGGAGAAAGAAGTTCGATATTCTATGCTGTTCCAACTGAAAAGACCGAAAACGAGATTGTACGCAGGGGGCACGTGGAACAGTAAGTAGGAAAACTCCAGCAGAACGGGGGGGACGAGACGGGGAGTAAAATGAAAGAAGAGAGGCAAGATAAACAGGGCAAGACCATATAAAGATTTAAATACTAGACAAAGAAAATAGAATTTCAACTGAGAGTGAAAAGAAAGCCATCCAAGGGAGTCAAGAGAACAAGAGATAGAGTCTTGATAGGATAATGAACAAAGCAAGCGAATAGCAGAATGATGAATAGATTTGAGTGGCGCTAGTCGAGAACGAAAAAGGCCAAAAAGTAAAACAGAGCAGTAGAAGAGTCGAGAGAGGATTAGAGAAGAGACCAGGAGCTTAGTGGCATGAAACATGAGAAAGGGACAAATTTAGTTTATTTGTAAAGTAATTTGTAATTTAGTTTATTTGTAAAGCGCAGCCAGGCCCGAGGGCAACCGGGCGCATATTCTTAAATACACTGTTACAGTACATTACAGTATACACAGTTAGAGTACATTACGGTATAGGTCAGTGACAAGAGTTTCAGGCTACCCCAATTTACAGGTAGATGTGGGAAAGCAGAATTCTCATAGGGGAATCATGATACAAAATGTACAGACAAGGCAATAGCGATAAGCAGGTAACAGTACCAGATATATCGACATAGTCAATGAATTAAGCAGGTAACTAGGCGACATGTATAAGCAAGCATGGCGACCCTGAGGTAGGCCAGATCTTGTATGAAGTGCTTCAGGCGTTCTGCGTGAGCAGCCAGGATTTGGTTTTATTCTTGAAGGTATCGAAAGAAGGCTCAGTTCTGATGGGAGCAGGCAGAGAGTTCCAGAGCTTCGAGGCTAGGACAGGGAAACTCACACCTCCGGCTTTTTGGAGTTTAAATCTAGGTAAAATGAGGCTGTGAATTTGTGGTGTTCTAGTGGGTCGTGTGGAAGTATGGAGAGTGAGACGGGAGGAGAGGTAAGGTGGGGCTTTGTTGTCCAGGCATTTATGAGTCAAGGCTAGTGTTTTCAAGGTGATTCTTTGTTTTACTGGGAGCCAGCGTAGATCGGATCTGACGTTGGAGATATGGGACAGCCTAGGGATATTGAGAGCTGCCCTGATGGCATTGTTCTGAATTGTTTGCAGTTTGTTGAGGTTAGACTGACTAGTCCCCAAGTAGAGGGCACTGCAGTAATCGATTTTAGACATAATGAGTGTTCTTGCAAGGGTAATGCAATGGTGAGGATTCAGAAAAGGTCTGCAGGCAGTGATAAATTTGCAAGTATAGGCCGATTTTACGAATATTAAAGAGGTAGTAATGACAAGCGCGAGAGGTAAGTGAAATGTGATGACTAAAGGAGAAGATAGAGTCAAGATGGAGACCGAGATTACGGGCAATAGGAGAAATCAACAGGGAAGAGGACGGAAAAAAGATGAAGGGAGGAGGAGAATGAGGAGAAGGAAGAGGAGTAGCACGAAAGAAAAGAACTTCAGTTTTCCCGGTATTTAAAGTGAGAAAATGAAAAGTCACCCATGATTCGATAGCAGTAAGACAGGAAGAGAGAGTGGCATGGGTGTCACGTGTGAAAGACGAAAAAGAAAGAAACAGCTGGGTGTCTTCTGCATAAAAGTGATGCAACACTCCAAAAGAAGAAATAACAGGGGCAAGGAACAAGGTATATAAAGAAACGAGGAAAGGACCGAGAACAGACCCTTGAGGAACTCCATGATTAAGAGGAAAAGGAGAAGAAGTGTTACTACCCCAAGATACAGAAAATGTGCAGTTGGATAGATAAGAAGAGAACCAGGAGAGGACAGAACCACGAAAGCCAAGAGAAGAAAGAGAGTCAAGAAGCAAGGAATTGTTCACCGTGTTGAAAGCAGCCGAGAGATCGAGAAGAATAAGTACCGAGGAGTGTTTCGAATAACGAGCAGTGAGAAGAGAATTAAGCAGTGAAGTCAAAGCAGTTTCTGTGGAATGACGTGGACGAAACCCAGATTGAGTAGGAGGAAGAAGGTATAGATCTGAAACAAAAGATGAAATTTGTGAGTAGACAATACATTCCAAGAGCTTAGACAGAAAAGGTAAAAGAGAGATATGGTGGAAATTGGAGGCAAGAGAAGGATTAGCTGTGGGTTTCTTAAGAATAGGTATAATAATCGCATGTTTGAAGGCGGAAGGAAAAGTTGAGCTGGTAAGATAAATATTGAAAAAAGAGGTAAGAAAAGAAACCAAAAGTGGGTAGACTTTCGGAATGAGTGACGAAGGAAGAGGATCAGTAGGGGCAGCTGTAGGGTGAGGTCTAGCAAGAAGAAGAAGAGCAACATCAGAGTCAGATACAAGAGTGAACTTAGAAACAATGGTAGAGGGAGAAGGAAAAGATAGAGAAGAGGGGTTAAATTGAGGAGATGACAAAATATCCTGATGCAGAATATGTACTTTATACACGTGCAGGGGGGATTGGTGATTTTATGCAGGGGTTGTTAACCTGCTCAACATATATGCTTCACCTGAGATGACACGAGAACACCATGTGGCATTAACTGTGCTGACCTGGAACATACAAGGGTTCACGAATGCGGGGAAATAGCGTCTTGTTGCGAATTATGCAATAAATCATTTAGCCAATATCCTATGCCTGCCGGAGACACACCTGGCACGTGGAGACAAACTCCCTGTCATGACGGGTTGAGGGGTTCACAGATATGGTTTCTCCCTATTCGACCTACTCTTGTGGTGTTGCTACGTATATCCATCAATCACTGGATTTTAAGCTGCATGCTAAGATTGGGGAGGATGAAGGACGATTTCTGATTCTAACGGATGAGATAGCGGGTGGAGGGTTGCGATCATTAACATATATGCCCCGAATAACGATGACACAGAATTTTTCCAGTGTTGTGTGACCCACCTGCACACATGCCCAGACTATTACATAGTTTGGGCAGGTATCTTCAATGTAGCACTCTCCTGTGACCTCGACAGATCCTCACTAACCCTTCAACCCATCCCGAAGGCAGTTCAGAAATGGGTAGTTATAGGTGAATATCATCACCTCCACGACTCGTGGAGACTCCTGCAGCCCACGACCAGGGAATACTTTTACTACTCCAGGATGCATGGTAGCTCCTCCAGGATTGATTATGTAATGGTATTGTTGAACCTTGCACGGGACATTAGGGAGGCCCACATCCTCCCCCACTCTCTGTCTGGCCATTCACCAGTGCTGGTTGAGATTTGTGGCCCCCCACGGCCTCCTAGGCGCATGCATTGGCGCATCAGGGCCCGCTCCCTGGAAGACATCGCCTTTTGCAAGGAGATCAGGCAAGACATTCAGACTTTCTTTGAAATAAACAGTAGCAGATCCCAGAGTGGTGTGGGAAACGTTTAAAGTGTTTTTTTGGGGCTATTGTATTGCAAAAGAGGGTGGGGTTCTTAGGTCCATACAGCGCTCCATTTCCTCCCTTGAACACGAGATCAAGCTTCTAGAAATAAAACAGGGTCTCCAGGACTCCCATGAGGTGCGAACCCCACTCCGAAAGGCTAGGGACGAGCTGACCCCCCCTTTCTGAAAGAGAGGAGCGCTACGTGGGCAATCCGATTGCGGCCGCCACGTATGCCGAGGGCGACCCTCGGAGCCGAACCCTGGCCTGGGCCATCAAGCGTGAGCGCCAGCTGGATTCCATATTAGAAATAGAAGACTCGGAGGGCACCCCGACTAAAGATAATGGGGAAATTAATAATGTGTTCCGGGACTATTATGAAAGACGCTACACGTCACAAAATGGAACCACTCAGGAATCAATTTTAATGTATCTAGCTAGGGTGCCCTGGGCTGGTTGGACTCGGCCCTATGTATGTCTCTGAACAAGCCTCCCTCTGACGAGGAGTTCTGGAACACATTCCTCTCCCTCTCCAATGACAAGGCCCCGGGACTGGATGGTATCACAGCTGAACTATAAAAGGCTTATTCCGAACTATTAATCCCCAAATTGCAAATAATGTACGAGGTGGCCAGATTGAATGGGGCTCTCCCGGAGTGCACTAGGACTGCTCTTATTACAGTCCTGCTAAAGCCCTCCAAAGACCCATGTAAATGTTCCTCATATAGACCGTTATCATTGATTAACACTGATAAGAAAATTCTTGCAAAAATCCTCACGGACAGGCTCCTGCCGCATATACCTGCATCGGTCCTCCCCAACTAGGTGGGCTTCGTCTACCCAGAATAATTTACACTGCTTGTTCTCCCTAATGCACAATGTAGACCCGGACATCCCAATAATAGTCACCTCGCTCGACGCCGAAAAGGAATTCGATTCGGTGGAGTGGGCCTTTCTTATTGAAGTTCTCCGGAGATTGGGTATTGGCACTGCATATCTTAGTTGGGTCACATTGTTGTATTCAGGCTCGATAGCCAAAATATATACTAACCGCATGCTGTCGAATAGTATACATCCGACACGAGGAATGGGCCAAGGGTGCCCATTGTCCCCAATACTTTTTGCATTAGCTATTGAACCTCTAGCATGTGCCATAAGGGAGTTCCATGCCCACAGAGGTGTCAAAATTCATTCCCACCTCTCCATCATTTCCCTTTATGCAGATGACATGCTGCTGTACGTAAAACATCCCAAACACAATATGACACCTTTGGTAAAAGAAATAGTTCTATTTGGCACTCTTTCTGGCTTAACGATTAATTAGTCCTCCCCTTGACTCCCTGTGTGGTGCAATTGGATGTAGGCAAAGAATTCCGGTGCTGCCCAGATGGTATCCTCTATCTGGGCGTACATGTGATCACCTGTACAACTGCACTATTTAAACTTAACTACGTTAACACACTGGAACAGTTAGAACATAAGGTTGATGCGTGGATCCGCCTACCCATCTCACAGGAACCTGCATGGCCTTGGCCAAAATGGTAATTTTCCCCAAACTCCTATACATTTTTAAAACGTCCCCTCATGGCCTCCAGCCACATTTTGGTCCCGACTCAGGAGCTTGATAATTCGCTTAGTGTGGGCAGGGGGGCAGGCGAGAATATCCTATGATACCCTGGTTTTAGCATACAAGCAAGGTGGTCTGGAGTATCCCAATTTATGGTCATACTTTTTGGCAGCGCAGCTCCAATACTCTGTATGATGGTGGGCCCCCTCACCAGATCTCCCGCATATCCTTCTTGAAAAAGTCACGACCTACCCAAATGACGTAAAGGGACTACTCTAGGATACCTTTGCTAGAGAGGAGAAATCTGAGCTACAAGCCGTAGCCAACACTTTGAGGGCCTGAAACGCGCTGCAGCGGGAAACCACGCACATGGGCTAGCTCTCCACCAACATGGTCCTGTATCGGGCTAAAGGTATCCCCCTCACCCACAAACACATTTTTCTGCAACACTTTGAGAGGTTGGGGATTACCACGCTGGGTAATCTTTTACAGCTGGTGAGATTCATCACTTGGGAAGACCTAAAAAGTAGGGGTGAATGCATGGCTGTTATACAATTACTGTATTTCCGAATGCGGGAGGTGATCCGGACCAAATTTCCCAGCTTCCCATCAGCCCCCCTCCCTCCCCAGTTCTCCAACCCAACATGGTCACACCCACCACCAGAAGTAATCCTGTCTCCTCTTGATACAAAAGTATTCGGTCTGTGAAGACGCATCAGATATATACCTCCACGGTTAGATGGGATACTGCGCTGGGAAAGGTGCTTAAAGAAGACCAATGGAAACAGGTCTGCCTACAAACGGGCAATATCTCCATGAATAACTGTCTCCGGCTGATACATTTTTTTACTTATCCACCAGATGTACTACTCCCTGGCCAGATTTCACAACCCAACTAGATCCCCCCAATGCACTAGGTGTAGATCTGACACTGCTGACTTTTACTATGTTGTTTAGAACTGCCCTAAAATGTGACCTTTCTGGGATTGTATTAAGGAAACTGTGTCTGAAATATTACAAGTCCATGATCCATGTGCCCCTGAACTATGGCTGCTCACCCTATCTTACCCGGGCCCAAAGAACGAGCTGAAATTAATAGCAATGGCCTTGGTGGTGGGCAGGTTATGGATCGCTAGTACTTGGGCTCAACATAGGGCTCCCTCCTACTGGGAATGGTTTAATTAAACGAACATGTGTGAGAAGGAGTCCCTGTATGCCTCATCACTTCATGAGGGTAGCAGACAAATGGATTACCGGGACCCCTACAGAAAGCATGTGAACCGGGCTGTGGACAGCTCGCACCTGAGTTCCCCCAGAGACGTGGTCTATAGCGTATACCCCCAGGTTACAACACCCAGTCATGTTCCCGCCAACGGTGTGAAGGGTTGACTCTGCTCCATGGGGTACTTCCTTGTTTTTTGTCTCCACTGTAATATTATGTCTTGTATTGGCACTTTTGTTTGGGGTGAGGGTTTTTGGGTTTGGCTTGTTTTTCTTCTTGAATTGTTGTTCCTTTTGGTTGACATGCAGTGACTGTACCAACTTTTATGTTTGTCGACACTCACTAAAAAGCCTAATAAAGAAAGTAACAAAATAAATAAATGGAGGGGGCAAAATGGTGGTAGCCAGCTAAGGGCTGCAATCCAGACCTTGTCATGAGCCGGTGTGCCAGTAAGAAAGAGGATGACCAAGCATATTGGTGGCTCAAACCCAGGAGGGCTGCCCTTTGCTGGTGAGTGAGAATAACTTCAGTCTGACAAGAATCCAGGCAGTGGGAAGAAATTATCCAACCACTCCTTGAGCTCAATAAAGTTGTTGAACTTGAACTGGTTCCACGAGTGTTCTGTTGATCCCACCCTGTTGTACTATCTAACAGAGATGCACATTTACCGGAGCGTGTATTGGCATAGATTCATACTCAATTTATACAAATATAATAATGTTAGTTAGATGTATTAATTTAAAATCATCCTGACCTATAGGCTACAATGTCTGCTGCTTAAAATAAATGTAGCTGTAATCATTCATTGCCACCCAGATCAAAGAAGGTGAGGCTTGCTGTATAAGGCCCTTCTCAAGTGGATCCCTAAGGGATTAAATGAGGGAAACATGAACCCAACCTTACCATCAACAAGATCACTGGATGATTTATAAATCCTTTATCAGGCCATCGTCTGGTAGGTAATAAGGCTAAGGAGATTCCTAAAATACCAGGAGTTCAGGATGGATCTTGTAAACATAAATATTTCCTGGACATGGTGCTCAAAGTGGAATAAAAATACAGCTATAATGCCTACAGTTAAGACAGCCAGGAAGCAGCTAACCCTTGGATAAAAAGGGGAAGAGAAAATAAAGAAATGTGAGATTTTAGGATACTCCCGAATTTGTAGAAAATATAATTTTGCTGAACGGGGTGATGCTCTTTTGAGTAAAAATGAATTTGAGACTGGCTACAGAGTAGGGCAAAAGAAGAATGACTCTGTATTTAAAAATACATTTTGGTCTATTTCCTGATTTTTCTGTAAGGAGCAAAATATTATCTGAAACTAGGAAACAGAAAGCTTTGTTCTGACAAGGTCATATAGTTTTTATTCATATGTTGATGGTTAAGAGAAAGGTATATAGTAGTATCAGGGAAAACCGTCCTTGAGATAAGAAAATAAATCAATCTTTTTTTTGTCAGCAACTCTGAAAAACCACTTCTGGCAGTTGTTATTAATGTGGGCACATAAGCTAGAGTGACAGCTATTGAAATTATTTTTGTCTGAACTAAAACTGACAGCTGTTCAGCCCTACAGGGATAGAACACAGACTTTTTTGCTCAGATGGACAGTATGCTATCTGTATTTTAGAGGTTAGTTTCAGAAGTGGGGGCAGAATATTGTGTCTCTTCTAGTGGAGTCATCACGTCCTCCCAATAGTCATCCCCTCATACATGATCCTCCCTCATAATACCACCCCCAGGATCAGGATCAGGTAGCAGATGGCCTCCCCTGGCAATGTGGGAGGAGATCATCACCGGGGAATCACTGATGACTCTGCAGGATTCTTCACAGATGACAGTAGCTGACTTATAGGATGAGGGAAAAGTAGCATTATCAAGAGAGGAGTTGAAGAGTGAAGTACGATGTCGAGCAACACTGGGAGCTTTGTGCTTCACAATGTGCGGGGACAGAAGGTCAGTGGGGGCACAGGACAGGTTACCCATGAGGAGTAAGGAAAGAATCTCATTAGAGTTGGTGGGGGAAAAATAAGACAGTAGCGGTAGAGGAGGGTAGGAATGGTGGAGAAAAGTACATAGCATGGGGACTGCGAATGGTAGACATTTTAGAAGCAAAGTAGAGAGCAGGACCATTTGCAGTAAGAGTGGAGGAGATGTAGGAGCGTTTAGCGGGTGAGACAATTGAGTTGAGGCTTTCTGGAGGCAAATGGGTGGGGAAAATAGAGATGAAATGAGAGAGATTGAAATCACGTTTGGCAAATTCAATAGCAGAGGAGTAGTTTTGACGAGCAGTGAGGTAGAGTTGGAGATCTGATGAGTGTCTTAACATTTGCCATGTGCAAATCTTTTTCCGCATTGTTGTTTCCAGGGTGCAGTTGAGAAGTATAATCCAGGAATGGGAGGATTTAGGAGTAAATGTGGAAAGAGGGTAGTGGGAGGATGAGAGAGCCTAGAGACTAGTGTTAAAGTTAGTGAAGGCTTCTTCAGTGGATGGAAAGGTGAGTTCAGCCTAGCAGGAAAGAGAGTTGTGTAGCTTAGAGAGGTAGTCAGGGAGTTTGGAAGAAGGGAACATGCACCTAGTAACTAAGAGTAGTATTAGATGGAAAGAGTAAGGACAAAGCCGGAGTGGAGATTGTGGCAAAGACAATAGATTGATCGGAGGGAGAAGGAGCGGTGGCGATATTAAGGCAGAGAATTGAGAGGAGATAAGAATAAGGTTGACAGAGTTTCCATTTGAATAGGTAGGCAGAGAGTGGACAGAAGAGAGTGAATGGTTAAGGAGAAAAGAGAAAGTCAGTGTATAGAGCATCAGAGAGAGAGGGGAGGTTAAAGTCGACAATGACAGTGAGGTGGCAATCAGAAGTGAATGTGGAGGTAGTGTATTGGAAAGGGTGAGAATTAGCGGGAACTAGGGGAGTCGGAGAGAAAGGAAGTGTGTAAAATGAAAACAGTCCTAAGCCACCATCCCTGCCAGTGAGGCGGTGCAGGTGGTTGAAGGTGTAGGCAGGGTCATGAAGGGCAGCAAGGGATGCAGGATTTGGTAAGGGTAATGAGGCCAACAGCCGGAGAATGTGAAAGGAAGAAGATGGAGGTAAAAGAGGTGTTATTACAGACACACTGCACATTCCAAAGAGCAATCGAGCGTGAGAGCGGTAAATGAACCACAAACTCTCCAGCTGAACGACTTTACTAGCAGTTAGCAAAGCCAGCATACACAGGACAACAGCGACCCAATGACAAAACAAGACTAAGCTCAGCAGCCCCCACCCCCTTTTCCAGGTACAGAGCTCTTATACAGAAGAGATCACATGCATTTCAATGGTAAGGGAGGTTCTGACATGGCATGAGAGGTGAATGTTTGCTGTCCCAGCACACATATCACAGGCAGAGGCTTAATTCTCACGCTGGTGAAAGGCACAAATGGGCTGTCGGCGGAAGACATATTATGATAAAATACAATATGCAAGCTACGTCTCTGTTTCTCCAACAGTTTGGGGCATACTGGCTTATTTACTAAAAACTACTATTGTCTGCATCGAATACAAACTTACTCTATTGCACCTTTTTCTTTGATCTGCTTCCTCGAGAAAAAGCTTAATTTCCTCCCTTTCCCTGACAAGGTCATATTTCACAATGCCTCATCTTCCCATGGCTGCACTAAGGTAATAATCTACCTTGGACTGTCTCCACATCTGCATCTCTAATCTACAACAAGCACAGAATGCATGCAGCAAAACTGATGAAATCGGTTAGGCTCCCGGGACTGCTTTTTGTGGCTTGGCGTGCTTTTTTATGTGCCATTTTAAAAAAAAAAAGATCTAAACTGGAAAATCATTGACAGTTACAGTTGTGAGACAGATCCTCCCTCCATGTTCTTATGCAGTGAATGTTCCTTTTATGTCAGACTGTGAATGGAGATTCCCCGAGTTGGAGCAGTGAACTCTACGGGCATTTTAAGCACACAGAGATACTTTTACAGATAACAGCACTGAAATTCGTAGGAGTCATAGTTGCCTAACCTCAGTTCCATGCTGCTTTGTCATGGTGGGTAGAAGTGTATGCCTTGCCTTGAGGTCTGGCTCTGTGAGTGTTTGGCAGTAGACTTCCCCTTCATGCAGGATGGATCTACCAGAATTGGTTGTAGCACATGGCACACTGATGGGGCTGGTGAGAGTGTGCCTTTGGTCACCTTAGGTACACACTTTCCTGTGTTTGCTGATCTCTTATGAGGTAGTGAGTCGTCAGCCCCTGTGAGATAGAAGGACTCAGTGGACCTCAAAGCAACAACCACATGAAGATACTTACGCCAACACAGCCGGAGGAAATGAGGTTTTTGACGGCCATTGGAAAATATGGAATAAACAAATGAACACGCCAATTTGGGACTTCACCCCCGCAGAACTCATCAGAAGAAACGATGGGCATACAAACCACACAAACTAAACAAGCTTTGACAGAGCAAGGAGTTTTGGCTGTTGTATAGTATTTGTCATAAATATTTAATATCAGTTTACACACAATGTACCCCTTGCTTTGACACAATATCCTGCATTGCGGCGAGCTACCTAACAGATATTTATTTCTTATTTACCGCATTACTAATAAGCCTAAAAGCAAACTAACTGCATCTCTTCTTTTTCTCCACAGTGTGGCACTACAGACACAGTACTGTGCCCCTGCCCAACATGTTGTAGATTTACTGTAGTGTAGGCACTCAATGCCATCCCCAAGATAGCAACAGGTGAGAACCTTTTACTCGGGTCATGAGCACAGCATTGGTAGTATAGAGGTTTGAACACTCAACTTGAATAAGGGAACAGCCATAAGGCTGAGATAGAACCCTTTTGTCAATGCTTTGTATGTGAATGTTATGACCTCAAATTAAAACACATGGTGTAATTGAAATGTGCATTTATGTTTGTAAACAGACTGACTGGTCGAGTACAAAGTGAAACAAAATATATACAAGAAGGGGTCTATTTCAGGCCAGTGCTAAAACATGAGGGGGAAAGTGACCACATGGCAGGTGACAGCAATTATTAAAGACGCTTGTTCATGGAAGGACTACCTCCAGCTCTACCTGCTGGGCTATCACAAGAATTTTATTAATAGGCACAATCAAATGATGTCATAAATGTATAAGTGCTTATTGGCTACTTTATACCCAATAGCATTCAGCATCTTAATCAAAATATAGTCAACCAGCTAAGAAGCCTGTAGGATTTGCTTTCGTATAATTTTTAGAAACTGCAGCAGCATTGTCTGACGCTGCACATCAGTCACCTTAATCATACTTTATTAGGAATGAATGACATGTCTTTTATAAAAAATAATAAAATAGAATCAGGGATCTGATGGGGTCCACAATATGCTGACCTGCAAAAAGACTACAATTAAAACAAAATAATGATAGCAACAGTTATGCAAATTATCATTTTACATCTTAACCAACCTTGCAACTGCCAGGGGTACAGAACAGCCGGCTGCAGCACTGACACTTCAGGGGTCATTAGAAACCACATGCCCAATCTTGAAAGAACTGTATTCATCAATAATCAGCAGCGCGACAGAGTTGCACAAAATCACAGTTGTGGAGCACGGGTTGCCTTGGCAGTACTGACGCTTGACAGGCTGAATGTGATGCGTGGTGTGGTAACAGTGGTAACAGTACCCGAGTTTGCCAGTTCCTTTGTGAGCACAGGCTGCCTCAGGGGAACAAGCTTGGCACTGGGTAAATGTATGAGTTAGACCTCAGCCGGATGCCTTGCACTATCGATGCTCTGCCCGAGTCCAACAGTTTTAAGCACATACTCTGGTCTATACATAGTGTTACTGCTCAGGAAAAACAGTATTCACTGCAATCAGGCCCTTATACATATATATAGCATGAAGCATAGTAAAAGACACATTTCTTTCATAGTCATCTGATAACAGACTGTGTTGTCAATGGCGAGGGATGTTAGGAGCTGAAGTCATAAAACATCTGGAGAAGCACAGGCCGAGTAAACCTACTGTTCAGAAGGCCTGAATCACTGCACGTTGAACAATGCAGTGCAATGCAGGCAGCTCCCATACCACAAAGCACCATGCCCGCAGAACAGGCATAATGGGGAAGATTGTATAAATGTCTACAATATGTACTGACTAACCTCAGTGGCTGATCAAGTAACATAGAGCATTCGATGCCACTGGTAGGCATGTTATATTAAAAACACAGTGCGTGCCGGACGCTAGAAAAGGGCAAAGCCTGGGTTAATGTTCTGTACGAAGGTACGGTATACTGCAATTGTGATAGCAGAAGGGGGGTTTGAAATGCTGTACACAATATATGGTGTTCGTATTACCTGGGCCGTTTTGCCATCTGCAAGTGGTCCAGTAGAGATGGAAAACCATGGATGTGGCTACTGAGTGCTGGACGTGTAAGAACTGCTGAATGAATCTGAACACAGATATATTATTTCACAAACACCCTATAGAATGAATTCTGTGAATAGACTTTCCCTGCTCCTCTACCCTTCCCCACAGTCCTCTCGCTGTCCATTCCTCCCTCCATCATGGCTGCACCTGAATGGGCACTCTCCCTATAGTGCTATGCGTTCTAAGGTGTTGGGGAGCTATTACTGGATCCAGTTGGGTATCATTGGCTATTTGTCCTCACCAATGCAGTTGCAATGAACAAAGAATTGATGTACTCTTCCAAGTGGTCCTTGAATGTCCACATGGGGTAGGTAATTCTTTGAAAGAATACTGCTTGAGTGCAGATACCAGCTTAGCGCCTTAATTATGAAGACCAATTGGCCCTTGCATCCCCGGTAGGTCAAAATCGCCCATTTCAAAAGCCTCAAATCAACACCTTGTCAGTGGACAGAAGCAGAAGGTTTTTATGTGGTTCCATATCAGCAATTCTACATCGCGGGGCGTTCCAGACAGTATTAGATTACTATGCAATAACGACATCACAGCAATGACAGAGATCTGAAACAGCACAGACTCTGACCCATCATGCATAACATGGAACCTAAATGGCCCGATGAAAAATAAGCGGCAGGGGTGAGCTGAAGTGGGCTGAGCACTGCTCCCATGGTTACGAGTGGGGCTTTGTAAGGTAGTCAATCACTTCTCTAGCTCTCATAGGTCATCCCTGTAATCAACCCCTTATTTTAAAACTTCATTTTGTTTTATATTCAGACAATCTGTACAAGCAATAGCTACAAGAATTTGTGGTAATGCAGCCGACAGCAAGTCCCACGATTTGTAAGCCGCCCTATGTAAACCAAAAGAACACTCTGCACCTTTTGACTAACGCTCAATTTCTCTCTGCCTTACTCACCATACACACATGCAAACCTCTCCCTAGACTTCAAACATCAAAAATGTACACCTCTAACTACAACTGACATTTTCAGACCCTAGCCAACACATGCCTGCATTATATGCACCGGGCTGCCTCTATTGATACAAAGAGGCTCATTTCCGATGGAGCACACCTTCCATAAGGCTTGTATGCCTTTCATTAACGTTGCGCTCCATTTTCATTCATTTGTATGATGGAAAAGAGTGGCGGAACGCAACTTGCATTTCTGCCCCCTCCCTTCCTCTCCACCACACAAATGCCTCAGAATTTCCATCAGCATAAAGCAGGCGGACTCCATAGGGATCCATTGTACACAGTGTCTGCCATGTTCTCATGCCAGGCAGCGTTTACAATTGCAATTAACGCTGTCTGTCATGCGAGCATAGAAGGCAGTGTTTACTCATTTGCTTGGCATTAATGATTTGGTAGGGAACATTAGATGAGCTACTACCATTACAAGACTGGGTTAATGCCTGTGGTTCACATATACAATTCACCCCGAACTAGGACAGGAATGGGATGCCATTCTTAGATGTATACATTTAGAGCGATGGTCACATTTTGAAGACTAAGGGCCTCATTATGAGTCTGCCGGTAACCTGCAGGTGCTACCGGTGGGTTATCGGTAGACTCGCCTTACCATTATCATCGCCCGATATGCTGCTGTTACCAGGATATTATGGGATACTATGACAGTAAGTTTACATACCATGGAGTCCTATAGGACTCCATAAAATGGGAACTACTGAAGCACCGGCACCGTTGTTAACAGTGCCAGTGCTTCAGTGATTTCTCTGATGGTATACGCCTTAGCTCTCGGTAGGTTGGGCTTGCCGGTAGTTCACCGCCCCTACTGGCAGACTCGGAGTAAGCTGGTCTGGGAAAAATGCCAGAGCCGGTAGTACCGGACATTGTACCAGCATTTTTCCCGGACCGGCTTACTCATAATGACCCCCTAAGTACTCTTTCAGCACAACTGACAGAAACACACTTCTTCACTGGCAGAGTTTCCGTCCTGAGATTTTAAAGAGCCCTGTCATGTGGACAATTTTTACGACTCAAACGTAATTGCAATACCAACTCTGATTTTGCACAGGAAGCTCAAAATACACAGAGGAAACTTCAGGACAGAGGATACCCCAGGGGAACTGTGCGTGATGCTTTTAAACAAGCAAATCATACATAATGAGATAATTTACTCCAAACTAGGGTGAGATTAGACAACAAACAAAACCACGTGTGTGACTGCATATAATTCAGAGAGTGACCAGATCAGATGCATCATTAAGCGGGATTGAGGAATTGCAAAGGACAGTGCACAAAAAAAGAGACACTGTAGAAGTATAAATGTAAACGGTTGGTTAAAACACATTTAAAACTTCATACACTAACATTGACAGATATGTGGTCCTGCTGTACATTTAGGGAGATTGCCCATGTGGTCAGTGCCTATCATGCCATCCAACTTCACCACAAATATTTTGAGTATAAGAATTTCAGATAGGAACATATTTTCCAATCGAATTGTAATTCAACAAAATGTTATTTATGCATTGTCGATGAAATTTGATTTATATTGGAAACAGCACCAGGAAGATGTCAATGTGACTGAATGAGCGCCGGTCATGCTTGAGAACTGTCACAGCATCTGTTAAAATTGTTCAACATTTCGGGAAGAGATCACACAGAGACAATGATCTTCAATGGGCAATTACAGAGAAAATGTGAAATTGGTACAGTCACGCAGGAAAGGTGAGATACTACACAAATTCAGGAACAGAGAGAGGTACTGGATGGCGAGCACTAATTCTGCAAGAGAAGGATTACATGATTTAGACAAATGGATTGCTGCAAAGAGCTATGTTTTTTACCAGGATTAACAATCTTGACATGAATACTAACATTTGCTAGAAGGAGATAATTTATTTTCACTCATAAATCACAAGATTTATCCTTAAGCAATTTGCTTATCATTCAGAATTCTCTCTCTCTGGGTTTATGTTTGTTTGGGACCTGCGGTTTTGTAAAGAAAATGAATCCTTGAACATGTTCAGATGTTATTTTGGAATGGGAGTTTGGAAAGTGCCCTTCACTTAATTTGTGGTAGTCGGCTGGTTCAGTCTTGCCCACTCACCTCTTCTCCTCTACTCTTACTGCCCCTCCCTCCGACTTACTCCCACCACCAGTCCTCCATCCCTTAGATGTTTCACTCCTCCTACTCTTCGCCTCCACCCTTTGATGTTACCAATCCTATCACTCACTTCACTACTGCCTTCTCTACTACTTCCCTCCAGCCACTCCTCTTCTTCTCCCACTACTACTCTCCTCCTCCCTCTATACCTCCCCTCCTCCCACTAATCCACCCTCCAAGCTACCCAAACACCCTTCTTTCAACCAGTATCATCCACTTCACATTCACTCTTTGCACTAACTTCTTCTACTCACACTGCACACAAACACGCACACTCAAGCAATACAACCACTTTCTCTCCTAAAACAATCCCTCGCCTACTCCAACATTCTCCCCCACAAGCCGCTGCTTCTCCTTTCTCCTGTTGGTCTCTTCCTCCACTTCCACCCTTGACCTCAACCGAAGAAACCCACACTTCCTGCTTCCTTTTCCTTCCTTAAGTACCCCTCCCTCCTTTGGGATTGGTACCTTTTTCCCTATCCGGTCTATACTGCTATTGCCTTTCCCTGTCCCATCTATTCTGTTGTTCAGCCCGGGGATATGTATATGCGTGAAAGTTTGGAAACGGGGCTAAGTCCCGCCCACTGTCTCCATGCAGGCTTGCCATGTGGCATCTATGGTATGGCAGCGTAACAGGTTTTGGGGTCTGTTCTCCCAGACAATTGTCATAGGTTCTGGGCAATGTCCCTGGTGGTTTGGTGTGTCTGTATGAGTCTGCACAGGCTTGCCGGTGAACCCCAGCAGACTCATAACTCAGATTGCTTCTCTGCCTGTGTGTGTGGCTGTAGCAGCGCTCTCTTCTTTTTTTTTTTTTTAAACGTATTTTATTGGTGTTTTGTATTAAAGGGATACAAATACAAACATATGAACTGTGTATATTAACAAGTAGAATGGGGAGGAAAAAGAAAAGGAAAAATAAAAAAGAGAAAAGGGGGGGGAAATAAAAAAAAACAAGAACATCAAAAACAACAGTCTTCATGTGGTGCGATACATATCTTCGGGTGAATGTGGGTGAAGAGGAATTGCGTGCCTCGGGGGACCGGTGGAGTCTCTTGTGGTATCAAGCGTTCAGTTGTGACATGTTGTTGGGGGTTGTCAGGGTGGTTTGTGGTCTGCGCTGAAGGATGTGTCTCTCAATAGGGCCTTCCAGGAGTCTAGGGTGCCGCTCGACATGTCTCCGGTGGAGTTGGTTCCATCTTGCCAGGCTCTGGTTTCGGCTGCTGTCCATTTTTGCATCTCCTTCAACCAGTGTTCGTGTCTAGGGCCTGATGGCTTCTTCCATGCCATGGCTATGGTTCTTTTTGCTAAGATGCATGAGATGTCCATCATTTTAACAAGGTGTTTGTATTTGGCTGGCCTGGGGTAGGTGCCTAGTAAGCATTCTCCCGGTGTCCACTTGTATCTTTCCATGCCCGCATCTTTGCAGGTCTGTTTGATTTTGGACCACAGTTCCATCGCTTTGGTGCATGTCCAGAACATATGGATTAAGTCCGCTCTGTCGTGTCCGCACCTTGGGCATGCCGGGGAAGCTTGTCTGTTGAAGGAAGCCACCCTTTGTGGAGTCATGTACGTACGATGAAGAACGTTCAGCTGGATCTGGCCGAATCTGGAGTTCCTGGACACCTTTTAGCAGCGCTCTCTTCTGAGCAATGCTGCACCGCTTGGTTCTCTTGGGGGTCTGTTGTGGCTCTCCTCCATTCTTCCCAGCATTGATTGCTGAAGTGGTTTCTTTCATGGTGCATTCTCTATTCGTCTCTGTTCTCATGTTGGTGTTTTCTGCAAGTAAAGAAAAGTACTGGCAAATATTTGATCTTAGAGAAAAGGCTGGAGATAAGCGTCTGCAAAGACCCATACTTACAGGGGGGTAATCATGTGGGTCTTCTTTTCTATGGGCCTAAAGTTAGGATAGGCCCTGGGTTTCTCCACCTCTCGCTGACTCATACTTGAGAGTGGCTTACATCCCTGCTTGACAAGACCATGGTACTGTCATTGTCACAGTACATAAAGTATGACTGCTCACCTTTTTCGAGAAGTCATGTTTGGCGTTAGAGCACTGAAATAAGTACAAGGGTGTGTTAGAAATCTTGTTACATGAATCATTATAATTAATCAAGTGTCTTCAATCAGTGCAATCAAGAGTTGCCTACATCTAGAGCAGTTTGAATAGTATTTGCTAATCTGGTAATTGAATGAGTTGAGTTATAAACAAATGCATTTCCATTCTTTTTTATGATGGTTTATTTGGAAATGAACAGACAGTTCTCTTGTTTATGGGCTAAAAATGCTTGATTCGAGGGTATCATTGATGTTGTGAGGTTGGGTGCATGAGATGACCATGCTGGCTCCATTTTGAATGGACACACTTATCACGCAGAAATAAGGGAAAGATTGTATTTGAATGTTTAACAGGTCTTGCGTTATTGTGCTTGGAACAGGAGTCCACGTGATGATTTAATTTTGTGTGGAGGATTAACACACTCTAACTGTAACCCCGATGAAGGCCAGGGAGGAGAGTCATTCACACTACAGTTTTGCACAATTTGAACTGAATTGGGCACAGATTGATGCAGCTGCCCATGGCCGCTCCCCTCACTTTGACACACGTGCTGCTATATGGTAGATGTGTCTTGTACTAGCATGGCATGGAAACAGGATTGATGATTATGATTAACTTCCAGATATCATGCTTTTTCTCGGTTCTGTTCCAATCATGCAATAATCGATCTATTGTATTGTTTTAATTACCCACTTTCTAATAATTGTAATGATGGCTACTTTGTAATAATTGTTGTAATTATACTAAATGCAAAACTCTGATACATGCACATAGTGCTGTCAGGTTATATTCGATAGGTTACAACAAAGCAAGGTCCTGGTGTATCAGAAGGTTGGCCCATATAGGGTATAAATGAATTAGAATTGTTTATCTGGTCCAAAATCTGTATAACTAGTGTAATTTATACATATTACATGCGGTAAAAAGTAGAAGTCATTCCTTCACAAATGAGACATAAGCATTATGGAAAATGCAAAGTAAAAGCTTTATGTCAAAAAAAGACAAGAATAACATACATGGTGAGGTCTAACATGTACAAACATATAAAATCAGTGATATAAATGGTACATACAATTATTTGGTGTAGATTCATTAACAACATGAGAACACTTAGTGGGGAACATTAACATAAATTTGTTCTTCGTCACTTTTGGATTACAAATGAAGTCTTAACAAGTGAAAGTATAGAATTAAAAAGACATTTGTGTTACTGGTAAACTGTGTTCTTACTAGTTGATCATAAGGAAAACAAATGCCCCTTATTGTTGTACAATTGTAATAAAACAAATGAATTAGTTGTTTTTATATCCCAAAATCAAAAAGTTATTATATATTGGGATTGGGTTATATTCGATAAGCAATCGTGTAGGCAGTTGCGGGGTAATCATGCTATGTAAGGAGTGAATTAGTGAGTTGAATGTATCTTTCTGTAAGTGTTACTTGGCCCGGGAGTCCCTACTGTTACTGGGTTTAGCTGCTTTTTATATGAGTGTGAGAAGGAGGAAAGCTGGGTGACAGAATGTGGCCTTGGAACGGGAGGGCCAAGGCTACAACATCCAAACCTGATTGGATGAATGCAGCAAAGAAAGGAAATAGCAGACCAAAGTGCAGGATTCTTACATGAATGAATGAAACTCTCCTAAATTATTACAGAGGTTGGGGAACATTCTGGTGCATCTTCATGGCTGGGGTAACATGTACACACCCCCCAGGCGGTGTACTGTAACAGAGTGGTAATTCCCCTTTCCAAAATATGCCTGATCAACAACCTGGTGAATTATATGCATTTTAGACTAAAAGACTCAGAGAAAAACGTTTTAGCAAAAATGCTATCAAATAACATAAGATTCCTCAAAATTCTATTAAATAACATTGATTCCCACCCCATATTAAGCAGGCCTCTGAGCAGGACCGTCAGCTACTTTTGACATCCTTGTCCTTCAACATATCACGAAGAAATGCGTCACTTGCAAAAAAGGGTTCTATATATTTCTGTATGTCTCATCAACTTTCAAAATGCAAGACAGGTCACCACTATGGAGAAAATGGAGACTTCAGAATGAACCAATATTTTGGAGGCCTAAATAGTAGTTCTATGCCGACTCAACTACCTACATATATTGCACAGCGTAATGGCAACTCAGTGACCCAGAATTGAGAAAAACATAGGTGTTCAGCAGCAGTGTAATGACTGATGATTTCCACCTTTAACACAAACAACCTTGTTTCAAACAGCAAATACAGATGTTCCCCTAAATGGTGGTCTTGTAACTCCACTATTGCTATATGAGGGTGACTCTGTTCTGCTGGTCAGGACAGGGAAATACTTGCAAACACTACCGGAATACAGCCAAACTTGCTGTAAAATCTACAACTTAAAACTCAATCTGCACAAGTCCAAGTTCGGCTCCCCAATCGAAGCAGAGTGCAGGCAAATGTCCCATCCTAAATAAACAAGCATTACAAAGAGTGTATTAGTATCTACCTGGGTGTTACATTCATGCCGGATCCAATATGCAACAAATACATTGAGTATATAGATCTCAAAGCAGATATGGCTCATGAAGCTTCATTCCTGGAGACACAGGCCTGTTATGCTGCTCATTTTGACTCTTGGTTCCCTGCCACTGGAATTCCACACTGGCCACAGATTTTGAGTAGCTCCCA
This sequence comes from Ambystoma mexicanum, assembly GCF_040938575.1. NCBI lineage: Eukaryota > Metazoa > Chordata > Amphibia > Caudata > Ambystomatidae > Ambystoma > Ambystoma mexicanum. The sequence continues at coordinate 938,794,203 of NC_090935.1, forward strand.
CAGTACACCTCCTCGAACTAGAAGGAACAATCCTGCTGTCAGTGAGCACTTTCATGTTGCCTGGTTCACCATGCTTCCACTTTGCGTCCCGGCAAACACTGTACATTACTGTATTGCTCTTCAACATATCTGTGTGTCTGGATCATCTCAATTCACTCTATTGAAGTGACACCTCCCTCATCCACTTACCCTACATAGGGGAGAGCACCCAATTATGGGATTGGTCTATTCTGTGTTGTTACTATTGTATAGAGTTTATCATATAAGCACTATCTCATATTGCTAACAGATCAAAAAAACCCTATGGGGCACATTAGCAAGCAACCATTAAACAAATTGCAAATGCACTTCTGGAACATGTTGATCCAGTTCTGGAGACCTGAATAAAACCCCAGCTGGAGTACAAGTGGGCCTATATTCCCAAGTCACACCTTGAAAGTCAGGCGGGCCTCAGACACTCAATCAAGAGGTCAAGCTCGCAAGACTGTAATTAACCGGATGCATGTTGGGCAGAAATCTTCCTGCCTCAGGAGCAAGCTCAATACAGAAATCAAAAAGGAAAAGGGCAGCAAAAGTAAAAACACAAGTGGGCCTTGTGTGATAAGTGAAACAGTCTACATACCTTGCAAAAGCCCTAGAAGCATATATGTCTAGATGAAGCACTGTATAGCTAAAAGTACACCATGGAAGGGAATCCTTCAGGTAAAGGATCTTACCAGCAGCACTCCTCCTTCAAAGACTACATGGGGGAAATGTGACTGCCTTGGCAATAAGGGACGTGACTGCGCAAACGGAAACCGTACAAAAAAGGAAGCAATGAGACAATGATCAATGCAACTTTAGACAACACCAAGCGTGCACAAGAATAGGAGAAGAGATCCAAAATGTAAACCAAACAAAAACAGATGGGGGGAATTTCCATTAAGCGATCTTTTACCAAATCGGTGGCCCTCTGTTTAGAAAAAAATGGGCAACTAGACAAATAACTAAGAAAATGAATGAAGCCAGGTTCATACCAGAGCACTTCCCTATTAGTTTAAGCGAAATGCAGAAAATATGTTGACATCATTTTCCACAGAAATGATTAACTAAAAGGCCCCTAAACCCATGGAAGGTTTGTCCACCAGGTCTCACCACTTCTCGTGCCACCAGCTTTAGGTTAACGTATGATCGACATTTGAGTTTTTAATACTTTTGGGCACATTTTTCAAAAGTAAAAACCAGATAGGTTGAAAACAAATAAACAAATAAACAAAAAACAAACATTTTGAGCTGAGCTCAAACTCAGAATAGATGCATTGTAACACACACAAGTCAATTGTGCAAGACCATTGGGCTACTTCGGCATTAACTTTAAGGCCGTCACTACTGGGACCTTGCTAGGCTTCCCATAGCTTTCTTGGGGAGGAAATGTTCTCCATAATAAACGGACACAGCTGCACGGTCAGCACCTTAAAAAGGGCCTGGAAATGACTTTGTTAACATATCACTTACCAGCACCTTATCTTATGCGTGAATGAACTGGGATGGGCCATTTACAAGTGAAACCTTGCATACACCACCACTTTCCTACCATCTGTGCCTTCTGCCAAGACAAAGTGGTTTACAAAACAAAACATCTTTTCAAGTTTAGTTTAAAACGGTATCTGCTCGTTTAACATGCAAAAAAGGGTTTGCTGTTATGCAGGAATTCAGATACTCTTAACATCATAAATCACAACAAGCAGTACGTTTGTGCCAGAAAAATACTATATGCAGGTGACTTTATGACACCATTTCTTTTATTGTGTGTTTTTAAATACTGAATCTATAGTGTAAAACAAATGAGATATTCCAGGATTTCCTTACTTTGCATTATGGGACTTTGCAACAATGATCTTTTGGCTTAAGCTGTTGCTTTAAAGTTTTATATATTGTTAAATTGTTTTAATATGTGATTTGTGTACTTTACAAGTAAGCTGTACAAGACAGCAATGCTGTAGTTCTTAAAAGTCAAAACTCACATTTTTTTACCAACTGGAGAATAGAATGCATGTGGTCAATAGCCTAAATTGCAGAGTTGGTTAAAATCCTGATGTCAGTTTATAATGTAGCACAAGTTCAGACTTACTTCCATATCACTTGATTTGACAGGAGGATATATAGTCACACCAGCCACTCAGGGCACCAGAGAGTCTAGCATAGCAGACTGACTGCAGCAGAACCAACATTAATATTCTCCCCTGGTTTTGACAGTCACAGGAGGTTCTCCACAAGCGAATGAAGGAAGCTCTTTGATATACCCTAATATTGCATATTAGCTGCTCTTGCCTCTTGCATAACCTCACTTCTGACATTTTCATTGCCTGTAGGAGGGCGCCTCAGGATATGCAAGAGCAGGAGGTGCGAAAGGGGACTAGCACACAAAGGCGTTGAGCGAACAGGACAAAGTTGCTTTGTGGTAGAGTTAATGAGTAGGGCTCTGAGTGCTGTTTAAGTTTTTGATATTCTGCAAGTTGTCTGAAGTAGTGGTTAATGTGTGCTCCAGAATGTTTGTGTGGTAGTCTGTGGTGTCTTTAGAGTAGTGTTTAAGGGTCGTGCTGGTGTGATAATATATAGAAACATGTGTCTTGCAGTGCTGTACGTTACATTGTGCAAACCTGTCTTGTTTCACTGCTAAGAGGTGTGTGTAAGATGTGTTGTGGGGTAGGGAGGGAGGTAGAATGATATACAGGCGATAATTGCTGCCATACCTTGCCCATCAGGCCACCCAATAACCGGCAATAACCTTATGCTATATTCTGTGATGTTGGGCGTGGTCCTGCCATGTCAGAGTCATGTTATGCTATGCTAGAGGATAGATTCAGGGTCCACAATTTGTAGTCACTTGCCTGGTGATTCCCTTCTGACTGTACACTGACACCTCAAAGGCACTCTAATTGTAGTGCCACTTCGGTTTACATGGGATTATGGTAAAATGCAGCTGGACATGCACCATGAACTAGGAACTGGACAAGCCAACCACACATCACAGCCACATCCTTACCAGTTTGAGAGGTTCCAATAAAAATATGCATTTTGTTGTTAAATCCTATCTTGTTTCAGACAATGTCACACAGCCAATGTACCATATATTGTACCATTTATTTTACTCATTTAGCACAAATTCCAACAAACATTCGTTGCAGGAGAACAGGAAGCAAGTATGTCTACTATTGTAATTGTAACTGTAATTGGTTATTTATAACGCACTTACTACCCAGAGATTTCTAAGCACGGACCTGGGGATCGAAACTGTGTTGCTCCACGTCGTCTTGCTTCCAAGGCGAGCGCATTGCCCCTGAGCTATCCTCCCGAGACTATATTGGTGCAATATTGAGAGGTGACAGGAGATACAAAGTTTATTACAACGGCCTGCAGAGACAGAGGAGGCTGCTCCCTGCCCAGGATCCTTCCGCCAACTCACTCTCATAACACGGGCCGCACGTTCGAAGGCGAATGTAGCTGCAGGTTTAAATACAGCAGACCCTCCCACCCCCCAATTTTTACTAACAGAGACAGGAGGAGAGCGGAAGAGGAGAAACCAGGAAACAAAGGAGAGCATAGAGGAAAGAGGAAAGCAAAAGGATGATAAAGTACAAAAGCAAAACAAGTAAAACAGACATGCAAACAAACACCCAAACTTCTTATAACTAGAACTGAGGTTAACGGTTTATAACAAACCAGAATTCTTGAGATGAGCAGGTCAAGGTACATTACAAACACAGTCCTTCATATGGATATGAGTCTTCTTCTCCCTTCTGCTCACCCTGCACTGAGTGACACTGGCCTCAGTGTCACTTCCACTCAACCCGTACCTGGTAGCACTGGGCTCGGTATCACTCAACTTCTCCGCTCTAGCATCATACATGCAGGGACTGAGAAAACACCCTTGCCTGGTGCCAACCTTCCTCTTTACCATACCTCCCCAACTTCCACCACAACCCTTCAATTCCTTACATCAGTGATCCTTTTGGGACCCAAAAATGTGTTTTTAAGACACTCAATATCAATCCTGTGTTTCTTCATCAGGATTAAATCCCCAAGTGCCCATTCCTGCCCCGTCAAAACACACCTTATGGTGTCTTTGACCTTCCTGTATCACTCCCATGATTGCCTCTAGATACACCAAAAGAGCACCTGCCATCCCCAACCAACCAGGACACAGTTGAGTGCCTGGCTCTCGCCCCCTCAAAGAAACAAATGGAGAGACCTTTGTCACAGAGTGTGGATTGGTGCAATAGCCCCACATCATTTGCATAAGACAACCTGCCATGGAAAAATTGACCGCAAAGGCAACTGAATCCCTCTTTTTATAAACCTGTTGAGACGGTCAACCAGACCGTTGGCCCTGGGATGATACAAAGCTGTGCACACATGCCCGATGGAATACTCCCCTAAGAACCACTTTATTTTCTCAGAGCAAAACAGAAACAGAACCCCATTGACCGTTACAATCTCTGTCGGGACTTCTTCCTGAAAAACACACCCTCAAGAAACGTGATCAATTCAACAGTAGTGGCATCTCTTGCAGCCCGCCAATCCACCCATTTAGTGTGCTAGTCCACCATTATGAAAATTAATTTTATGCCATCCCCCAACCCTTGAATGGGACTCATCACGTCCACAGCCACCTTTTGCCAGGGTTGATTTGGTATAGTAACAGGCAATAACAGAGTCTCCCGGCCCACCTTACTCTTATCACTGGCCAGGCATGCAACACAATCCCTCACCTTACGCTCCACATATTGTCCATCATCGGCCAACAGTAGCTTTGGAGTAATCTACTCTTGGTGCCTTTAACCCCTAGATTATAATTGTTCTTTTATAACGCGCTTAATACCAGATATTGCTTTCTAAGCGCGGGATCGGGATTCGAACCTTTGTTGCACTGCGCTTGACATTCTCTCTAGAAATGAGCTTTTCTCCCCTCCTAAGCTTACTCCCTACCACAGACAACTCATCCTTCACTTCAAATAGTGGTTCAAACTTCCTCTCCAAAACACCGTTCTCTGACCAACCCACCACAGCCCACTCCAGCACACACTTCAACACTTCACCCTCACGCTCTGCCAGATTCCACTTCATCTCACCAACCACCTCTTTCCCAATACTAGCCACAACCACTTCTTCCCCATGGGCTTCCTCGTGGTTGCTGCAGATGTCACAGGCAACCTTGACAGGCCATCCACCACCATGTTCTTCTTGCCAGGAACATAACACACTTGAAAATCATAACCTTGCAAACCTAGAAGCCATCTCAACACTCTATGTGATCCACTGGTCAATCTCTTTCCAGACAACATCTGAACTAAGGTTGTATGGTCCGTCCTGACAATAAAATGCCTGCCCCACAGATCAAACTTGAAATACAGAATCGCCCAGAACGCAACTAGTGCCTTTCTCTCCACCACATAGTAATTGCCTTTGGCACCCCTAAGAGGCTTTGATGCAAATGCCACCATGTATTCCTCCCTATCAGAATCACTTTGCATCAACAACGCCCCTAGGCCCAGCATGCTTGCATGCATTCACAGTGAGGCATGTGCTATTCTTGTCCAAAATGTCCCAATCGCTATATACCAGAATTGCAAACGTAGCAACACTCATGGTTATTGACAGAATACTGAGAGAGAGGCAACAACCCATTGAGATTCCTGTCACTTTCATAATGCAGTTGGCAGAAATCGCACTGACCCAGAATTATTTCATCTATGAAAAGGACTACTTTGAGCAAATATCAGGCACAGCGTAAGGTGCTACTTTTGCCCCTAGCCTCGCTAATCTATATCTAGCCTATTTCAAGAATACATCCATTTATGGCATTAGTAACCCATATACCGGTAACATTAAAATGTGGCTAAAATACATTGACAACATCCTCATGATCTTTGAAGGTTCCAAGAGTGAGCTTGCTAAATTCATGACATGGCTGAATACAAGGAAGCGTTCCTGAAGTTTACAGACACTAGTAGTTGTTCAAGGGTGAACTCTCTGGAATTAGTACTGAGTGCACAAGAGGGGAGGATAAAGAGCACAGTCTTCCATAAACCCACAGACAGGAACTCTTTACTATTGTTCCAAAGCTATCACCCAATAACCTTAAGAGAGAACGTTCCCTTTAGACAGTTCCTCTGATATAGAAGGAATTGTACTGCCCTACGGGACTATGACAAACAGTCAAACAACTTAGCACTCAAATTTAGGAGTCGCAGATACCCGATAGGCAAGGTGAAACACCCTAAGAAATGAGCAAGGAATATCCCCAGAGATATTACTCTTGAACAACATGGGAGAAGACCTGACTAACCAGACACCATCACAACAGTCCTTGACTTCTTCCCTCTGGAAAATCAAATCAAGAAGGAAGTCATAAAACTATTGCCTATCCTGCATGTGGGCTCTTCAAACATTGGACCACCGAGATCTGCTATGAAGCGCTGACGGAACCTACAGGCTTCACTTGCAAACACATACAAAGAAATAGTAAATAGAGCACCTGACACTTTATGTAATCAACCTGGCCCAGTAGGACATGCCCCCGTGTGGCCAATGTAGTGTGTCCCCACAAACTAAAAGGAACACGCCATCGATATAGGCTGGCGTTACCCTTGGAATCAAAGGTTTTTTACAAATTGTAACAGCAGCAATGTCATCTACATCATCATGTGCCCATGCAATCTTAGGTACGTGGGGATGGCAACACGGCCTGTGAAGACACAAATCAGGGAACATTGGTCATTTATCAGGACCAAAAATATCACTGCATCCCTTGTAGAGCATTTTCTTCTCAAGGTCCATGGCCCGTCTGATTTCACATGGACCAACCTGGAAAGAATTGTAGTACCTCGCAGAGGAGGAGACCTGCATGCATCACTGTTTAGAAGAGAACAATTGTGGATTTTTCATCTATGCACAGACAGTACTGGCCTTAATGAACACACCAGTTGGCAAACACTGGCAACCCTGTAGGACTCCGATTCCCAATTTCGGATCTGGCAAAACCAGATAGAGCACTCTCACCAGCAAGTAGAAGAGACATCTTTCCAGTCCATTTATTATGAGAGCTCAGTAAGATCATAAGCACTTTTGGGACCTATTTAAAGAATAACAGGTTTGGTTCCCTAATTTAAATACTCAAATATAGTGAACGTGCACCAGCGAAAGTGAAGACTTCTTATGATTCTTCTTCAAATAACTACATGCCCGGCCCATTAAACGATGAACACACACACACGCTGCAGCGAACGCGTAGCTAGCGGGCAATCTTGGGGTAGACAGGACAACCATCGAGCCTGGTTGGCATGCTACCAATGGACATGCTCGAACTGGCAATGCACAATGCCGGTGCCAACACAACTGATGTTGGGCACACAAAGACAGTGAATGAATGAAACTGGATCACATTATCATTCCCTGAGTGACAAATACATTTGTTTAACATTTAAATACATGTTTTGAATGTTTTTGAGACCGCCCTAAATTATAATAAAAATAGTGGGGTCGCCATCATTTATCCACAGCTTCGCATATCCCCTGAACCGTGGCATTCCCTGCAAAAACACAGCTAGCGAAAAAAACACCCTCCATCATGAAGGTGAGAGATGCCGTTGGGTCTACTGGCTTTGCTGCGCACATGCGCGGAGAGTCAGAACCTGGAACTGATAATATCAGATTAAGGCTGCAATGCGCAGATCCTTTTGAATTGTGTGCTGCGACACACACAACGACTGAGAGATAAGAATAGGGACGCTCGGCAGGACATGTGGGAGTAGCTTCTTAGGTGGCACCCCCTAGGATTTCTTCCGAGGCCAAAGACTAAATATGTATATTTATTTGCAATGTGAATAAAATGAAAGCAATATTGACTTCCCTCTGCCAGACTGAATGCAGCATTTTCATTGCATATAGGTTGCTTGGATTTACAAGTAAATTTTTTAAGAGGTAATACCCCAAGTGGGCTGAGGTACGACTTGGTGCTGCAAACTGGGGAAGGACCCTTGTTAATCAGTCTGGTCTTTGGGGACGGGGCACAGCGACTACTTGTAGAAGACACTATGGGGAGTGTAATCTATACCATTCTTGTCTCTCCCTCCTCCCCCGACCCCCCATTTTCCTTCCTTTACTACAGGTGTAGTCTCCGTCCTCCAGCCAGCAGGTCTGCCTGGTGCAAAGTCTGGCACCACAGGCCCTGAAGAAAGTGGTTGCACTCCTACACACCACTGAAACCGGGCAGCCAATTTTCTGTGAGGAATTCCAAATAAGTTAGGGATCCTGAAATTATGACTTACATACACATGAACTTGAACACAGCTCTTGGAATTCTGATTTGTACTTTTCTTGATTTTAATCTATTTTGAGTTCAAGAAGCAGGGTAATTAATGCAACCAGATCTCCTGCTTGATCTCTAACACTCTTGGGCACAACGCAAAGTGTTCCGATAGTGTTTTTAGTTGTGTCTGGTTTTTTATTGCCTTTGTTCGTTTGTTGCATTTAATAGTGGTAGGGCAAGCCTCTTTCTGTCCCCTCACACTAGTTAGTCAGCGCATCACCGGCATCTAGGGACATGCTACAACAGGAGGGCACAGATAGGCCGGTTGGAGGGAAACTCAGGTTGTACAAAATGATATGATGAACTAACGATCAGTTTACTGCACCTGTATACTTTTTGTGCGAATATGTTAAGGTTTTAGTACAGGTTACCCACCCACCCATAGTCCTTTAGTGTATTTATCGTCTTTCTTGCAGCTTGGGCTGTGGACTCTGCTGCATTAACAGCAGCTAATAGAATAGAAGGCAATTTAGTGTCTGTTCTTCACTTATCCGTTGTGTGTTAGGCCTACAGGGCCGTTCGGAACAATGACTGAAGCCTACTACTATTTAGCATATGCTGAGGAATTAGTGGCTGGGATTTTAGCTAGAGGTGGTGCTAGAACGAATTGGAAGTCCTAAAGAAACAGCTTAGTAGAACGGAACTTCACTGTTAAAAAATGACAGATTATCTAAGAGCATATTCAGCACCCATGGGACTCATAATCAGAATAGGACCACGATCAGTTTACTACACCCGTTTACTTTTTGTGTGAATATGTTAGGGTTTCGGTACAGGTTACCCACCCACCCATAGTCCTTTAGTGTATTTATCGTCCAACATGCTTGCATCCACAGTGAGACATGTCCTAATCTTTTCCAAAATTTCCCATTGGAGTGTTTTTTTGGCAGAGATCTGAGTGGAGTCGATATTACCACAATGTTGTGAACAATGTTGTGGTAACATTCCGGCAACCCCAAAAATTATCTTAATTCGTCCTTATACTTGGGTTGAGGTGCCCCACTTATCACCTCTACCATATCAGTCTTGGGCTTAATTACCTGGGTGGTAATCTGATGTAGGTACTCCACACTGGCCACTCAAAACAGTCAATCCCGCCTCCTTCAGCCTGCCCAACACTGTTCTTAACACACTGTCATGCTCCCCCACAGAGTTCACCTGAATCAGCACATCATCTTCAAAGACCACAACATTTTGCATGTTCTCCAACACCTTCTCCAGTATGCGCTGGAACACCGCTGCTGCTGATGCTAGGCCGAATGACATCCTGCAGTACTTAAAGGTTCCTTCAGTAGTGACAAACGCTGTAACATCCTGGCACTCAGGTGTCAAAGGAACCTGGTGATAAACTGCTGAAAAGTCTATAACCAAGAAGAGCTTGGGCTCTCCCAGTATGGCTAACACATCCCCAATGATGGACAAAGGGTGACGTTCAACCAAGATGCTCTTGTTCATCTCTCTGAAATCGACACACAGCCTCAAGTTTATATTGCTCTTAGTCTCAAGGACTACTGGGGACAACCAATATGTCCTTTCCACTCTCTCAATGGCACCTCTCTGCAGCAAAGCATCTAGCTCACTCATGAGTTTTTTCCTAAGGCGATGAGGCCCTGGCCTCACTGGTTGACCCACAGGTCCAGAGCCCACTCTAACTTTGATACAGTGTTTGAAATCCTTTAACCTTCCCAAATCATCCATGAACACCTCTGGAAAATCTGTGGCCCATTTGTCTGCCACTTCAGAGATTGACACAGGTTCCTTTGCATTCGCTTGTATCTGAATCCCCAATGCTGCTTGCTCGTCCCATCCCAGAAGAGATGACCCTTTCACAGTGACATAAACCACTGCAGTACATCTCCTTTGAGAATTTACCCAGGAGTTGGATTTCCAATTCTCCATAACCACAAGGTGTGATGTCGTGAGCTCGGAGATCCTCCATTGATCGCCCCGGGGATCCTGCAAAGCTGCCTCTGGAGATGATGGTCAACATGGAGGAGCTGTTTACCTTCATTGATAAAGCTTTCCTGTTAAGTGTTAGCTCGTCCACAGGCCCCTTCTTATGGCCAGAGATGGCTGACATTTTGAACACATGCCTGATGCTCCCTTCACAAGGCCTGTGACTGATACGTCTCATTTAAATCTTGTTCAGGACATGGTGTCATCGGTTTCACCATGCTCACTGCCCCCTCCTTTCATGTAGTTTGTGTTTCTTGCGGGCAGAACATACTGGTGGAAATGTGACTCTCACTGCCACACTTCAAACATTTAACGTCCTTGGCTCCATCTCCCCACTTCCTGGGTTTGACTGCACACACCACTTGGCCCTGCCTCTCTATCTTCATGTTCTTCATGCAATGTGCCATATGCTCCATGCACCTTGTCATCCCCACAGCCTGTTCGAGAGACTGATCCTTGGCCATGAGTTTTTCCTGCACCCTGGGATTGTTGGTGCCTCACAGTAATTGGTTACTGATTAATGAGTTGGTCAGGAGCCCAAATTCACAGGTATGGCTGAGCATCCTCAAGACACCCACATAGCTCTCTACCAGTTCTTGAGACTCCTGATGTATTTGAAAAAACGTGTGTATCTCAAAGGTCACATTCTTTTTAGGCTCGAAATGGTCTTGGAGCATCTTGACAGTGTTCGCGAAGTCATTCATAAACCCTGAGCCTTCAATTGACAGTAGCCCATCATACACACTGCACACTGCTGCGCTGAGATTGTGCAACAGAACAGCTTGCTTCCTTGCAGGAGAAAACTTGCCCCCACCCATCGCTATCAGGTAGGTGTTAAACATCTTCCTCCACCTCTTCCATCTGATAGAGGGATTTCCAGGTTCAGCAAGGAAATGGGGAGGCAGAGAAATTCCTGCGGCTGCCATGTTCACACAGGACTGCTGTCCAGCTGCAGCCAACAATTCCACCCCTCGGGCTGGTCACCCCCCTACAGGCACATCCACTAAGTCATCTTGGCTTGGAAGCACTTGTTTTGTCCAGGAACCAAACCAATATTCTCTTGGCTTGCCCAATGGCCGCAAACTCTTCTGGCAGTCCCACGCTAAAGCAGATGCCAAACAGGAGACCGTGCACACGCTCACGGGTTCTTCTCTCTAATGGCAACAAACTGTGATCAGGGCACCCAGAGCAGGGAAAAGCACCACCACCGGGATGACAGGACCACCACTGGGGCCACAAAGACACTGGACGCCTGATCGACCAAAGCAGGGGACAGGACTCTCCCCACCGTCTGCTGCAAAGCTGCCTTGGGGGCTCCACAGGCCATGGCCACTCACCCACCTGGGTGCCAGTCATTGTCAATAGTGGGAGGCGAAGCCGAGGTGAAAGGAGATACAAAGTTTATTACAACGGCCTGCGGAGACAAAGGAGGCTGCGCCATTCCCTGAAGCCTTCCATCAACTGAATCTCATAACAAAAGCCGCACATTCCAAGGCGAACGCAGCTACAGATTAGATCACTTCATTTACCCTATGATATGATATGGCATTTATAACCCGCCTATACACCAGTGTTTCAAGGCGCGACGAGGCAAGGGAGGAGAAACAGAGGAAAGACAGAGACAACGATCCTACTAGGCCAGGTGACATTGAGATTGCGCAAGTGCAGGGGAGGGGGGAAATCTACACAAAGACTGATGTCAGCCCCTCTTCCACCATTTAGAGGATCAGCTCCCTCATCAACACCTGCCAGTTCCCGTTGAAGCTTTATTTTGTTCCCCCACCCCACTGAGGTGATATACACTGAGGGGGTGGGCCAACCATGCCGGTAACGGCCTGCCACTCAGGTTAAGTAACAGACGCAGGTGCTAAATGGAAAAGTAAAAAAATAAAAGAAAACGTCTGTTTAGTCAGTCCTGCACTGGCGTCTGTGGGAGAGGTAGTTTGTTTTCAGTGTTGATTATGGCATCAATGCAGAAAACTCTCTCTCCCACAGACTGCATAGACTGGCTGAAGATAAGTAGGCTTATTTTTTTCCTTACAGTTCGCTTTAGCACCCGTGTGTGTTTACCAGCAGGTGCTAAAGGTGCCATAGAGAAGGTGGTGAGAGCAAAGGAGGCACAGGTCGAAGGACACACAGCCATAGGGGAGCCCAAAATGGGAAGTTAATGATGAGACAGCTCGTGTTCCCAGCTCCCTGATTAGATAGCGCCCCCACCCAGGGTAATATTGGGAATAATGAAAAACAGCCCTGCTGATAACACTCTAGTGTCAGATCTTGCTGAGCTATCTCACAAGCACTGGTTTGCTTTGGGGTGTGTGACTAGCCTGCTTTGAACTTAAGTCCATTCCCGAATTGCACCATAGCCCTGGTGGTCAGTGTTTGTTTTCTGCAATCAAGCACAATATGTCTAAAATTGCTGCAGGCGAAGCTGCGTGTGCAGTTTAGGTGGGGGGGGGGGGGCTATAGTCCTGGGCACGTCCCTTAAGCAGTGGTCAAAGTGTACGAAAAGAAGTAGTGGAACTATGTTCCCTGCTGTCCTGTCCCTGCTCCTCACAAGTGCCATAGCCACGCCCCGTCCCACACACAATCCAAACCCCCAAACACACCTGCTGTTTAAGGGATTGTTCAGTGCAGAGCACTGAAGTGCACATTTCAACTTCATACTTTTTTTTAAAAAAAAACGAAACCATTCCGGAATGGTTTCTTTTTAAAATAAAAGCATAGGATCAGTACAGAAAACTTTTTTTTTTAAGTAGAGGAGCAGGGCTCTCACCCCTCATGTCCACTTCGACCACGCCCTTAAGAGGTTTGAATGTTGGGTGATTAGGAAAGGGAGGGTGCATAAAGGTGCATGCTCTGGGGGGGCAATGCCTGAAAGTAATGGTGGTCATTTTCTTCCGGTGTTGATTATGGCGGGCGAACGCGCCGACGTAGGAGGCATGGCGGGCGCCGCCCCTTAGTGGGGGTTGCCCAGCCAACCTCCTCCCCCTCCTCGGTTACGGGAGGGGGGGCGGGCTCCTTAAACAGGGGAAAGCCCTCCCCCGGATGAAGCAGGGAAGGTCGCCGGAAGGAGGGCGGGGCAGAGAATCGAGGGAAAGGGAGTCCCTATAAAGGGTCAGAGTACAAGCAACACACTCCTCGATACCTGCCCCCGCCCGAGAACACATTTTGGTTTTGCAGGAAACGCTCCGTTTTCTCGCAGGTCCTGCTGCAAGAGGAGAGCTACTTTGGAATTTCCTGGTTCCTGCCCCAGAGGAAAGAGGTGCTTGTTTCCAGTGTTCCTGTCCTACGAGTCCTGCGTTCCAGCAGTCCAGCGAGTCCAGGTTGCAGTGCTGCGAGTCCAGCGTTTCAGTCCTGGGAGGCTGGGAAAGGCAGAAGGGAGGGGAGGTGAGTGGGTCAAGGGTGGCGAGTCGTCGGGCGGTACATGGAGGCAATGCGTGGGACGTGTGTGTTGGCTGAGGGGAAATTGTTCGGAGGCCAGTGCATGGCATGCGCATAGGGTGGGGGTCTGGGGATTGGCGTGCGAGGGGCAGGGAGAGCGCGGCAGAGGTGCAGAGGGCAGGGTCGCGGCGGAGGGCCTTGTGCTGAAGGCAGAGGGGTTGAATGGAAGTCTGCCGAGGATACATCCGGCGACGGTGTCAGCGGGAACATCGGGGCAGTCCGGCGGGTTGCGCTTTCTCTGCTTGAACCTTGCATGGGCGGCCGCGTGGGCGGTGGTGGCGTGGTTGCGCTTTCTCTGCTTGGACCTTGCATGGGCGGCCGCGTGGGCAATGGCGGCGTGCCTAGTGGAGTGGTGCCAGACTGGAGTGTTTGGGGGGTTTGGTGAGGCGGCCGGCGGATGCGTGGCAGGGGGTGGGTATGCTCGCTTGCATCGCGGGGGTTGAAGGTTTATTGTATGCTCGGCGGGGGCGAGCTTGGGGTGCGCTGGAGAGAGGGGAGGGGGTGGAGAGCAACATGGGGTGATGCAGGTTCACTGCGTGACTGTGTGGCGGGAAAATTGTGGGTTGGACGCATGGGGGCTTGGAGTACGGGGCAAATTGTGACACGCCGAGCACAAGAATGGGGAGACATGGTGTTGACCCCTTGTGCATGATGAACGGCTTGGCAGCGCGCAGGGAGGGGGTGTTCCAAGTTTGGGGATCGAGGGGAATAGTTTAGACAGCAGTTTAGTTGCGGGACGCTGTTGTCTTGCGGGGAGTTGGGTGGCATCCATGGTGCATGAGATGGGTTTGGGCTGCACAGGAATTCAGGGGGGGTGGAGGTGGGGCCGTGTGTTGGGAGGATCCGGAGGCGCCATGGTGCTGCAGTGCGGGCGGGGGTGTGTGCAGTGTGCCGGCGTAGAGGAGCTTCTGTGGTGGCTTGTCAGGGGAGTTGTCTATTGGGGAGGTGACGGTGGCATGGGTGAGTAGAGCCGGCCACAAGCCGCGTGGCAATGGCGGAGGGGGCCATGATGCCGGCCCAGGCTCAAGCGCACATCGCTCTGGGAGGGCAGCGCTCTTGCGCAACCCCTCGTGCCCGGTGTGTGTTGAGTCAAGAGGGTTTTGTGACGCGCCTAGGCACAGGTGAGGGACATTCTGTCGCGCTGCTTCACGGAGAGGGGGGCGATCACCAGTCTGGAGTCCCTTGGGAGGGCGTGGGTGCTCGGTGGGGATATAGGGTGCGGTGCAGCTCGTGAGTTGGGTGCAGCGCTTTGAGCCGGGACTGTTGTTCGGACTGGTATGGGGCGAATCGCGTCGCTGTGAGCAGGAAGGTTTTTGTGTTGGAGGGAAGTGGGGGGTATGGGAAACAGGGTGGGCTGTGTGTGGTGTTGGGAGGGAGTTGCACGGCCTGTGGGGGTGACCCTTTGGCCAGGCTGCTCCGGTGGAGTGTGGGCACATAGTGCGGTACACGTCGCGTCTCAGCACAGAGATGTCTTTCAGGTCTGGATTGGGAGACACGATGTTGGGCGATGTTCGTGGCATACGACGCGGGTGGCGTGGTGCGGCATGGATTGACAGAGAATGACGGGCATTGTTGGTGGCTGGGATGCGGGAGCGCATTTGGCGGTGTGGCCCCCATGGCTAGTGGCTTGTGGCTGAGTAGGCCACGATTCGGGTGAAGGGAGAGACACGTGAAAGTGGTTTTGGAATTGCACAGGTCTCGAGTCTCGTTGGGGCTGACAGAGTTTTGGTGTTGTCCATGCGGTACCTGTGCGTTTCGTTGACTTGCACGAAGTTGTGGGCGATGCTTGGATGCATGTCGCTGTGATGGCTACGGAGACTGCGAGTCCCAGAGTGCTGTGCAATTGCCATTGCCATGTCGGCGCAATGCGGCCGCGCGGGGCTGTAGAGGATTGGTTTGCGACACACAGCCTGTTACATGGCAGTGATGGCGCGCCTATACACAAGTGTTTCGAGGCGCAGGTTTGACGTGTAGGATTGTATTACCACGCGGCCTCCTAAGCAAATGGGCAAGCAAGGTCCGGATTGGGGTGACCGCGTGTGAAGTAATGGAGGCCGCTGCGCCATTATACCGAATGTATGTTTCTGCGATGTCGCTACTTTGATTGTTTCATGGCCCCGCGCCATTGTGGTAATGCTGGTTCCTCGGCCAACGCACCAGTAGGGGAGAGAAGAAGGGGGGGAAATGAGGAAAAAAAAAAAAACGCTGTGAGGTATGTTTGCACTCTTTAAAGATTTGGCATTCTAGAAAAGTGGCATGGCGCTGCCAACGGCCATTGTAGGTGTTTAAACCATGTGCGCTGCGCCACATGGGGGAGAAAGGCCACAAGGGTATGCCATGACTAACTTATATATGTTCACATTATGCCATGGCTGCCGTGCCATTTGAAATCCTGGTTGCTTGGCAACCGCGCCAAGAGGGTCAGGGGCCATAATGTACGTTTGGGTCCAATTAAATAATTGGCATTAGGGGAAAGTGGCCTGGCGCCAACAACAGCCATGATCGTGGAACAACAGCCATGAACGTGGAATCATGCCTAATTAGGTGGCGGCGAGCATGTACCTTGTGGCCAATGCCGGCACAAAGCCAGCACCGGTTTGTGACACGAAGGTGACAACGCCGGGCATATAGAACGGCGAGTGCCGCCATGCGGGCTTAGGTATGCATAGTATATGGGACGAAGTGGGTAGAGTTCAGTGGAGTGGCGCCCGCCATTCACACCACGGTTGGCTGACGCTTGGCCCTTGTTGGAAGCAAGACCACACGGAGCACCACACATTCGATTCAAGCCCCCCCACCCTGAGCAGAGAGTTGCTGGGGAGTGGGGTGCTCGGTCCAGTACAACAGGGGGCGAAGGGAGGCACAAGAATAAGGGGTACGATAAACGATACAGGTTAATTGTCACGGTAATGCAAGCGTAAGTGCGGCTTAATGTATTGTTCATCTACTGGAAGGGGGCTATAGAGGTTTCATTGCAACAAATTTATAAGCCACCATAGGTACACATGACAATGAAGACATCAATTCGCAAGCAAACGCTACGCAAGGGCACCCGTATTTGAGTTGGGATACTAATACAGCAACAAATTACAATCAATACAGGGCCCGTATCTGTGCGTTGCACGATGGGACGCGAGTGGAACAGCTTAAGTGAGGTAATTAGACATCTTGTTGCAGGGTGACCCTGCCTGGACCGGTGAGTTCCAGTGGATCACGTCGTATAGGCTCACGACAGGATGCACCATTGCATTGTCATGCGCTTGAAGGTCACCGTAGAACCTAAGCGGCAATTTCGCGGACGGCCATGTCAAGCAGGTGGACACCATGATTGAATAGTGTGGTCACGGCAGAGAGGGAGATGGCGGTACACCTACATCTGTCAGATTTACATGTAGCTGGAGCACCACCAAGGCCCACCCGCTTCACTTATGTTCTCCACCAGCTACTGGGGGCCATAAGGAGGCAAGAAAGCATGTTCTGGGCAGTACGATCAAAGGTTGTGGTAGATGGGTACAGGGAAATCTTACCACCTAGCGCAATACATCTTCCAGAATATCTTACTTTCAATACATTGTCAGGTGGTAAGGGGACGGGGGCACCTCGCAAGTAAGGGGCACGAGGCAAAACGACGGAGGGTGGTTGGCGGGTACATTGTCGGAGGCTAGACCACACGGAGGGTCAGGGCACAAATAACACAGCTCATTGTGACCGGTATGGCGTGCACAGTTAGAGCAAACCAGCTATTAACTAAGTGGCAAGGTGGCAGCAAGAGGTGATGGCTGGGTCCTTCCACACTTGGGAAACGCAACCTTTTGGGCAGAGACTCTGTGGTCATGCTTAGTGGCCATGCGCGCAGCAAAGGGGCCAAGCGTGTAGGGGGATAAGGGGGGGGTATCGAATAAGGGGCGACATCAGTAGGGTTGGGGGGCTAAGGAGAGTTCGGATAGCAGACGGTTTGAAAATTATGTCCCAAGTTTGTACTGCAAGCCTGGGATTTTAGAGCATGCACACCTCTTGACGTCTCCAAAGAAAGCGTTAGACGAGGGTACCCCTGCTTGGATGTGTGTGTTTCGATGTGAAAGGCAAGTGCAAGTTGCGCATTAGGACCCGCCGGGGGGTACTAGCAGCGAACAGAAGCGCGGGAAAGGGAGCAACCTGCGCAATCTGGGGGGAACTCTCCGCCGCCGGTAGCCGGCAGAGAGTCTTGGAGGAGTCACAGGTCGATCCCTTTAGCAAAGTACTGACAGGCCCATAGGGGAATGCTCAGCCAACAGCTTAGATCCTACGGCGCACAAGAGTAACAGACTCGGGGGAGGCCCTGGGGAAAAAAGGGGAGGGTTTAGGGGGCTTGGAAGCCATTCCAACCCCAAAATGCGGGGGGTGGGGGTGGAAAGAAAAATCGGAAAACAAGGTGAAAACAAAGGTCTACAAGGGAAGTTGGGGGGACCGAGATGAAGGTATGGTGGCACAAGCAGGGTTTCCAAAGAAACAGGTGGGGGGAAGGGATAACAGAAGGAAGGATGTGGGGGGGGCAACATTGGGCTCGAGGGGTGACAAGAGGGAACCGGGGGGGGCACAAGGTTCAAGGAGGTGAAGAGGGGGGGCAAGCGCAAGGCTGGGGGGGCAAACAGATGGGGGTACTTGGGGGGGAAAACGAGGTGACAGGGGTGGGAGTCTTTGGGGGGAACGGAGCACAGGGAACTGGAGGAGGAGAAAGTTGGGGGGGGCCCAATGCTAAAGAACATGGCACTTCGAGAGGGGAGGAACAAGCCGGGGTGGAGGGAAGGTTTAGGGCTAGGGATTACGGAACCTGACGGGGTGAGGGCGCTGGGTAAGACCTTAGGGGACGGCCCAAGGGGAGGGCACTGGGAGCACGGGTACTAAGGCGATGTCCGGCCCGGGGGACAGTATGCCGGAATGGGGGACACCTGGGGCCCGAAGCTTGGAGGTAGGTCTAGGGTAGAAGCGGCACAGTTGGGGATG
Organism: Ambystoma mexicanum; assembly: GCF_040938575.1. NCBI lineage: Eukaryota > Metazoa > Chordata > Amphibia > Caudata > Ambystomatidae > Ambystoma > Ambystoma mexicanum. Next base: position 938,812,936 of record NC_090935.1, read on the forward strand.
GGAGCACAGAGTAGTGTAGAAATGTGCACTAGGATAGCTGGACATCGCAAAGTGATGACTGTATAGGCAGGGAGAAAGGTGGTAGTCGGCACCGGAGAACGGTGTCGGCTGAATGCAAAGTATGTGGGTATGTGTTGCATTGGGGCACTGTCGGTGGTGTCTGTATAGGAACCTGCTAATAGCGAGGCACCGACTGGCTGCCTGTTTTAGATATAATTGTACATCGGACACGGTGATGGTATCGGGGGGGGGGGGGGACTAACTGGTACCTTAGAGCAAAGAGGGGGGAAAATGTCTAGAAGTGTGATACAAGGGACCGAACAAATGTCAAGAAGTGTGAAACCAGGGAACGTATGGAATGGCCATGGGTAGAGAGAAGTTGCTAGCAAGGACCGGGCTCAACTCAAGGCGTCCAATGGACGCGGACGGTGGGGGGGGGGGGGGCTGGACAAGGGATGCATACCTAGGTAGCCTCACACAGCGTAGGAAAACCTGTGGTGTGGTGAATTACGGATCGCCTGTAAGATAACTCCAAGACTTTATACAAATAAAGCTGCTGTGGCATTAACACTTCCAACCTTTACAAAATTATCTGGCGTGTTCTTTCAGGTTGTTTCGAATTACTGGCTGATGCCGGGTGCTGGGGGAATTGGGGGGGGCGGCGCGGCCCAAGCAGGGCAGGCCGTACGGGTCAAGGGAGGAGGGGGAGGCGCGGCAATGGGATGCTCCCGCAAAGGCAGTTTTAAAACACGTGTTGGAGGGGCGGGAGAGGGGAGTGGAGGAAAGACAGGCCCCAGACATGGGGTGTGTATAGTATTTACAGGTCGGTGTGGAGCGGTGATGTCGGGACGGGGCAGGTCAGACAGGAACAAAGCTGTAGTACTTTTTGTGTACACTTTGAGCCCTAGTTATAAGTCGGTTCCCCAGGGTGAGTCTTGCCATTTTAAGGAAAGCTTTATATCATCCGTCTAAGCACGTTCCATGAGTTGCCTTCGTGACATTGCATCTCACCAAAGTAAGCCCGAAGCACGCTATTGAAATGTACATCAAAGCCATAAATAAATCAGCTCTTCCACACATCCTACCGTAATGCAAAGTGACAGTTTAAGAGCTCCCTGCTTACAAATTCTGAGTGGGGTGGGGCGCACGTCATGTAATCATCGCTCGGAAAGAGGAAACATACAATAAGTGAATGGGCAGCAGAGAACCCTCTCCCTCTTTCTCCTTCCCTTGCCCACGCTTGCCAAGCGTGAGCAGAACTCTGTCTGTGTGCACCATGTTCATTTTTTCTGATATCATGTTACTATTTATAACTTATAATAGGTAACTAAGACCTCTGTAAAATACAATGACCAGCAAAATAGATTTTTTTCAAAACATGTAATTGTATGTAATATACTCTCAAAGCAAAACATATTTCATACAATGAGGTGTCTTCTAATTTTGAAAGTGTAGTTGGTATGTCTAATTATCTAAACCAAGAAATGCTACAGCTGGCCAATAGTTACAATGTACTGTCTGTAGGGGTGTACGAATAGTAGATGTAAATATTCATCTGAATACCGAATAGTTAGACAAGTATTCGGCCGAGGCCGAATAGTTGCCTTTTTAATAAATAAAGTTATGCAGACAAGAAATACTTTTATACATTAAAACTCACTTTAAAATTAATATATCCATTTTATTGCCTTTGTTTTCTTTGTTCTCCACGGAAGATGTGTGTATAAACCATGAAAGGAATACATTATCAGCAAATTATAAAAGATCCCACCTCACCAACCAGATCAGCGTTCCCCTGTTCAAAAGAGCCAAAGCAGCCGGTGCTAGCTTCCAACACCTGGCACCAGAAAACTGAAATGCCCTTCCGACCGCCCTCAGAAATGAAAACTCCTACTCCATCTTCGGCAAAAAGTTGAAAACCAATCTGTTCTATTAATCCTGATCCAACCACCTTTGACTGCATGCGCCGTAAATCCTATGTTCCACTGTAACCAAGGAACTTGCACTTCTGTCCTTTACTCTTTGCGAATGTTGACCAAGCTCAAGCCTAAGCCATCGGTAACAAGCGCCACGATGCCTAAGGGCCGCTGTGCGCTATATAAATTTAAATAAATAAATTAAATAAACTCAATAATGGCACTGTTTGCATTTATGTGCATTCCTAGGTGTCACCTGTTGGGAAGGGAAGCAAGACGACGCGGAGCAACACAGGTTCAATCCCTGGGTCCGTGCTTAGGAACCTTTCGGTATTAAGTGCGTTATAAATAACCAATTATGATTATGCATGCATGCAATCACTTTGAGAGGAGACTAGCATGTGTCTACTTTTACTTTCAAATGTTCCTTTTGAGCTTGCCCATGACATCAATTAGCAGCCTGCTGACTTCTCAAGTGCGACTGAATACAAACCTTTGAGTTGCTAAAGCCATGCTGTCTACCTGTAGTACTGAGTGGGGATGAGGCATGTGAAAAATGTATTTTCATTAATTGATAATATTTTTCTTTCTTTTTTTGGTGGGGTATGTGTGTGGTGTTTAAAGAATATATAGGGAATGCTGAGTCCTCCATGGTTCCCAGCTGACCCTCTAGGGAAAGGGCAGAGCTGATTTTCAGATCTTTAACTGGCATGTGCATGTTTATTTTCTTATTTGTTTCACTTGTACATCCGTTTGGTCCAATTTCTAAATGGTTATCTTGTATCTCCTTATCTTTATTACACAGATATCCCTCTTTTTGAATTCTCTAATGTTGGGAGGAATATATAGCCAGCTTCTTCAGTAACATCTGTCACTTTTACTCAATTGAAAGGCACTCATTGTGGCAACATGAAAAAGTTGGAGTGCAGGATTGTAACTTATGTTTCGATATAATAAGTACATCTCTGCCGCAGGCAAACATCCCACTGAGCTATCTTACTTGCTTTTTAACCTTGGCCTGCAGGCTGAATACAGTTCTTTGCAGCAGCTATTTTACTCAGGGTTTGGAACCTACAGCAGTTATATTAATCCACTAAATTATATTATTTGGACTGGAAATCGGTGGGTCTGGTGCCTGTAACTTTCAGATTCCTCACACAAGTCATCAGCAAATGAATAAACGCCTACAGAAAATATCATTTTCAGTAGCGACTTCATGAACTACTGTGCTCAGTGGTTTTTAACTGCAAAATACAGGGGAGAGCAGAGATACATTAAAAATATTGAGAGTTTTGCTTCAGTTCACCCCCCCAGGAAACCACCACATGAAAGTCTGTCGAGCACATGAAGAGCAGCCAGTTTCTTTGCACTTTCACACCTCTGCTCTGCCTGTGCTCAATCAAGAAAATGAGATCAGCATTTGTTTAATGATCCTTTAAAAGTATAAACATGACATGTCTGAATGATTCCAGGCACGCAGTAAAAGCAGCACTTAATCTATGAAGTTGGAGAAACTATTCGGTTTTGAGTGATAGTCTATAAGCAATCCTCTGTCCTAGTCCTTCTTGACCTCTCTGCGGCCTTTGATACCGTTGATCACCCCTTACTTCTCAATACTCTTCTTCCTTTGGTCTCAAAGGCTCTGTTCTCAATTGGTTCTCCTCCTACCGCTCCAACCGTTCTTTTGCTGTCTCCTGGGGCAGTCGTACCTCCTCTGCTCTCCCCTTGGACTTCGGTGTTCCCCAAGGCTCTGTACTCGGCCCTTTCCTTTTCTCACTTTACACTTCCCTTCTTGTCCCCATCATTTCTTCCTTTGGTATTTCTCACCATTTCTATGCTGATGACACCCAGCTTTTCCTCTCCTTCTCTTCTATCACTCCTGACCTCCACCTTAATATTTCTTCCTGTCTTACTGCTATCAAAAACTGGATGTCATCCCACTTTCTCTCCCTCAACACTGATAAGACTGAAGTCTTATTCTTTCCCTCCAACACGCTTCCCCCTTCATCTCCCCTCCTTTTATTCTCTTTCCCCCTGCTATCCTCCCTATCTCTGCCTCTGCTCGCAATCTTGGCCTCTACTTCGACTCCACCCTCTCTTTTACCCACCATATTTCTCTCACCTCCCGCGCCAGTCGCTATCACCTCTTTAATATTAGCAAAATCTGTTCCTCTCTCACCTTCCATGCTGCCAAACTCCAAATCTCTTCCCTCCTCTTCTCCTGTCTTTTCTATTGCTCTTCTCTCCTCTTTGGACTCCCTGCCTCTCATCTTGCTCCCCTCAAATCCCTCTACCACTCAGCCATCTGTACCCTTTGACTTCGCGCTCCTCACGATTCCATTTCCTCTTCACTTTCTTATCTTGACTGACTTCCCTTTCATTCCCAACTTAAATTTAGCTTCCACTGTCTCGTTTTTAAATCTCTTCATGATCTCACTCCTCCTACCTTTCCTCTCTCCTTTCATTCTACACTCCCTCTCGCTCCCTCCTATCTGCCAATCTCTTCCTACTCACTGTTCCTCCGTCTCCTTGTGCCTCTTCTCATTTCCGATCCTTTCAGCTCCTTGCCCCCCTACACTGCAACTCTCTACCTCTCTCTACCAGCTCCATTTCCTCCTAGTCCTCCTTCCGCCTCTTTGAAATCTCTTCTTCTTCATCCCCTGTCCTGACATGCCTCATTACTTCCCTCTTACTTCTCTCCTACATCCCTCATTTTTCCCTCCTACTTACCTCTCCCTATCCACTCCATTTCCTCTTACCCGTCCTTCCGCTCCCCCCTTGAAATCTCATCTTCTTCATCCCTCGTCCTGACTTCCCTCATTACTTCCCTCTTACTCTTCCTCTGCTCTATTTCTTATTTATTGACCTAGGTAAATTGTTCTACATACTGTTTTTGATGGTTTGTTTCATGTATTGTAATTGTGCTTCTATTATTATATTCTAATGTATTCTTGTTGTTGTAATGTAAAGCGCTTTGGCGTAAAGCGCTATATACATTTTATAATACAAATAGAAATAATTAATAAAGTAGTTGGCCCAAGTCGAATATCTCCTTTTCAGCCAGATATTGTCTGAATACTTACTCGAAGCTGAATTACGGTACACCCCTAACTATGTGGCACATGCTCCTGGCATGGATGCGTGGACCAGCTCTTTTACAAGTGTATGCATTGGCGTGCTGTTGCGAAAGCTTACAATAAACGGCTGACGCCGAGCACAGGTAGGCAGTTAGATTCACACTCAGATTGTGAGTAGTTATTCACTGCACCATCCAGTAAGACATTAACTTCCCACACTTCAGCTGTAGAACAATAACTGGTATGCAAAGAGGTGTTCTCCCGTGATGCTACCTCTGCCTACCTGCCTGTTCCCAGCCACTTATCCAGTAAAACCGACAAAGGTGTGTGCTCTGCTGTCGGGCCTCTGGAGTGCTGCTGTTCAAAACCTCTCTTCTGTGTCCTGGTTGGTGGCCTACTGAGGGTCGGTTCTGGGATCCTGTCAATGAATCTACCGTGCTCCAAGTCAGTGGACTTCAAACTGTGGGATGGCCAGAAGAAGTCCAGGGCAGGCAGTGGCAGGGGGGCACAAGGCTCTTTAAAAAGAGATAAAAATGACTGATTTTAATTAAGTAATAGGCCCCTAGCAGGTGGGCATTACCACTTCAGTTAATGCCCCCCCTGCTTGGGGCCTATTACTGTAAGAACCCCAGCCCATAAAACCAGGGTACTAAAAGCATTTCTTTTCTGTTCTGAAATGCTCTGGAGTTTCACAACAGAATTTTTCAAAAATAATTCCTGCCAGGAAAGGTAAAACGAAGTCTGTATTCCTTTTCCATGGCGACCATTAAAAAAATTGAAAAAAGTAAACAAAAATCATGTCTGCCATGGAGTCCCTTCTCCCTTTCTGTGGGGGCCATTAAAAAAAGTAAACAAAAAACTACTTTCCGCCATGGAAAGGAAGAAGGCGCTACAAGTAGTCCCTTCTTCCTTTCCATGAGGGTCTGTCGCAGATCGGGAGTGGACATGCTGGGGAAACAAGTGTTCCCGGTGTGTCCATTCCCGAAATGGACAGAAAAGAAGGTAAGTGGGGGTGGGAAGGCAGGGAGGGAATTCTGTGGATGGGGGTTGGGTGGAGGGGAAGACTTACCTCATTCCCCGGCGAGGGGAGATGGTGGCCGCCAGCCCTGAGGAGGCTCAGGGCAGTGGGTTTACCATCTGGTAACGCCCGCGTTCTGAGCCTCCCCATTGGCTGGGAGGCAGCCACACCCCCCTCGCATGGCACTAATAGACAATATACCAATTAATAGAAAATATAAGAAATTATAGCTTGCGGGAGGTTGGGGGTTTGGGGCAGAAACCATATTTTTACTCAAGGGGGCTCAATATAAACATGTTTTGATGCCACTGCTCTAAATGGAGTTTTCCTGCCTATTTCTGTGCTAGTGATGGCTGTCTCAGTGAAAGTGTGGGATGGTGATCACAGCGTGGTGACAGGTGGTGTAGGACTTCCCCCTCTGCCAGTGCCTGCTGTGAAGAATCTTACGGATCCCTCACTGAAACCCTTCCCAAGTCTCTTCCCAGGTGGCCAGGAAAAGGCAGACGCTTCCTGATCGTGACTTTGGGAAGGTGTACCGCAGGTTGATCACCTAGGTACGAGACAGGGCCCAGGGTAGTGAGGAGATCCCGTGGGATGAGACACAGTATGTGTCCTTTGAAAGGGAACATCTTTCCAAATTCACAAAACAGGTAATGCTTTATTATCATTTTAATGTCCCTGAATCACATAGAAAATCTGTGGCTCTGGGCACACATACTATAAAACCTGAACAGGCCTTACTCACAGAAAGACACCTTCAAAGTATCTTAGGATAAACACCATTCTTACACCCACAGTTCCTGTATCTCCTCTTATTTCCTCACTGTACTTCTTTGCATAAAAATCTAATGGCCATGAAAAAGAAAAAGCACTTTGTTTTTCAACAATCACTCCATCCAATCACACTCAACCCAATTCTTGCATCTTCCCCTTAATTAATCTGCTCCACGCCTTCTCTTTCCCTCCTTTACTTCCCCTTGCAATCAATACTCACATGCCCGTGGCCTCCCCTTCGCGGACCTGCCTCGCTGAGTACAAGTTTTTTGTTTGAATCTGGTCAGCATAGGTGGGGGTCAGCCTTTCTGGGGAAGCCCTCGATCTCGCTGCAGTACTGGGATGTCAGGGAATATCATGTCGGATGGTCACCAAGTGAAGGTGCCCACTCCCCGACACAATATACAAAAATCAGAACAATGGACACACCCCAGTAGGGAATGAGACCAGGAGATAGATTGCAAGTTGAACAAAGTTTATATAAGATAAATTGTGCACGCAGAGAACTCTGCTGCCCACAGTGCGCTCTGCAAAACATTACACGGGCAGCACATTATGAGAGAGAAAATCGTCACAAACGACATCATGTTACAAATGCACAATTTTGCAATAGAATTGGGTCAAGTCGTCAGTGCCGTATGGATCTTTAGGTGCCAACCATGTCGGATTGGTTGGTGCTTGGGTGTCAGGCCAGAAAAAATGACACTTTTCCTGACTAACTGATCTTGCAATAACAGCATTTGAGAGCATGAGACAAATGACAATCGTAAAGTATAGTATGGAATGTGGGTGCTTCCCAGAGTTCATAGACAAGTTATAGACATACACTGTGCCCTCTGCACCACAGTACCCAGAAGCCTAGAGTCCCCGACCCAGGAGCCCCCATGGAGGTTTTGATCTACCTAATGCCTCATGATACGAATAGACAAGTTTTAGCATTCGACAAAATATATGAGTGTCTATGGTCTGGGCTCTTTATGTGGCCACTCCGGGAGGTCAGATGTGTATCTGTAGCAAAGAGCAGAGGGGCATGGGCTTGGTAGGGTAGGGCTTAGCAGGGTTAGGTTCAGAAGGGGCACAAGCATGTTAGTGGAGATGGATGGGCACCCAGACCGGGGCCTATTCTGGTCTCACACAGTGCAGTGAGCTCATCTGTTCTGGGACGGCACTAAAGGTTGCAACAATGAATAGCTGAACTTCCTTGAGAACAGGGTTTGTGCGAAGCTGGCAGGAGGCAGTGGGGTGGGGGCCTGGGCTGGTGGTGTGAAGCGCGGAGCAGAGGGAGAGACAGGCTTTTATAGATCATTTTCAGGCCTAGTAAAAGATGGCGTTTGGCGGATTACCTAAAATGTAGTCTTTGCATGTTAATAAGGCTTAGTTACATGCTTTCCTTGTCAGTAATTAGTAGGTGATTAACACAGATTACAGTAGGGGGAAGAGGGGACGTCCCCCCCCTTCAGCACAAGTGAGATCCATGCATGCGAGAGTGGTGAGAGGGGCAGGATAGACAACCTCTCTCCCAACAGTATTTTGGGATAAACACCCTCCTTACACCCAAAGGTATAATGGAAAGGAATCTAGAAGTATTGCCTCAAATAGACTGTTTTCCTCTGTGATTACAAATTTGAATGATGTATCCTTAAATAACTTTAAGGGGACTAAAGATACCCTTAAAAATCTGAAGTTATTTAAGATAACTGAATTTGTTTATCATCCCATGAGCACTGGGACGAGGAAGAGGGCTGAAGAGGAATGCAGTAGCAGTATTCAGGCAATTAAGCCTATCAGACTGCACCGGAAGGAACCTGGTAGGCATAAAAGGCCCCTTCAGGTGCTGACAATCCAAAGGAGCGGGAACTGTGACTGGTGTGCGAGCTGGCAAACCAAGCAGAAGTGGGAGAAGCAGAGGAACGCCGGAACGTGGATACAGCATATTTCACCTGATTGTTCTGAGAGGGTCCTGTTCCCCCCAAACTCTGAAGTGCAGAGGCTGAGCAGCGGAAGGCATGCAGAGAGGCTAGCTAACCCCATGTGAGCCCGATTGCTGTGGTTGTTGTGCAGGGAATGTGTCGGAGACCGAGGCAAGGAACTGTTGTCAAGCCATGGGTCTAAGGAGCGAGAGGGGCTCCTCAAACAAGTGGCTGGACTGAAGACATCTTCGGCAAGGAAGTGTGGGTCCCTGTGAAGCCAGAAGCAGTAGTTGTGGCTGAAGTCTTACAAGTTGTGTGACTCGCAGAACAAGAATTGCAGGAGCCGGTGAGTGAAACCTGGCATTCTGATTCCTTGCGCAAGCACTGCCGGCAACAGTATCCAGTTTCCTATTCGCTTGAGTATAGTCAGAAGCAAGCTGTAGTTGTTCGCTGAAGCTTTAATAAGGGAACAATGGAAAAGTAGAACTCTTGTGTATTGGGTAATTCCTTTTTACTCGCATTAAGTGCAAACACTGAGAAAGACCTTTGTTAAACCCTTAAAGACTGTAAACCTTATAAAGAAGTGGTCCTGTGTCTCTCATTAAGAAGAGTGAATGTTGCAAAGGCCATTGGTGAATATCTAATGTTGATAAGACAACTGTTGAAACATTTACCCTTTGAAAACTACATAAAGAAGTGGTTGTGTGGGCCTAATTGTGCTTTTCAAAGGAAGATTGAACTATGTCCTTTACTTTCACATGGGCATACATTTCCTATACGAGAAGTTAAGCAGTTAAACAGTGTATCTACAATTGAAAAGACCAAGCATTGCCGAAGCCAAGAGTCTCCTCATACTAAGAGTAAAAACAACCTTTCTCAGAGCCAAAAAGCAATCTAACTATTACTGTGAACCCAATAATAGTTCAACCTGGCCTAAGATACAAGTGTGCAAGCATTACCTGAAGCCAAGAGAGTGAGCCAAGGCTTCTGGATAATTACTTGGGCTAATAGTTGGCAGAGAGGTGAAGGTAAAGTTGGGGAAGGGAAACTGGCTGCTTGTAAAGACTATTTTGAAGTTGACACAATCTATATTGCCATTGAAACATACAAGGATGTCCTTATTTCTTTTTTTGGTTGAACATTGAAGCAGAATTCACTTTGAAACCTGGGGAAGGGAACCCGCCCAGGGTATTGAGAGGTTATCAAGAAACTCTGAATGTTGTTTATGTTATTTGATCTGCCATATATTTTCTTTGTATATTTATTGTTTAGTGTGAGGGCCATACATCCTGTGTTAGAGTGTTTCCCTTTAGCTTTGGTTAGGCAGGGAAATCCCCAGTAGAGTAGGGATAGTGAGGCAGTTTACTTACTGTATTCTTTCATATAAATGGCATGTTTTGACCAATCATCAAACAGTTGTCCACCTCGCATTGCTGACTGCTCACACTGCAGCAACACTGCCTTCACTCCCTTGGATCCCCTCAACATTACGGGAGCCCTAGCAGCACTTGTCATGTGCTAGGCCTTGTGGTTGGAAAGACTGGATATGTATCATGTAGCCATCAAAGAGAGCGAGGTAATAGGACAGAATGTTCATTGCCCCTCTACCTCACATGACATGATGTCTACAGAACATGTGAGACCTTGCCTGCTGGGGATGGGTCCTACGCTGCTGTTCAGGCTTCTTTGATGACCTCTTTCAATCCAGTGGTAAAGGCGGACTATGAGCGTTCTTAGCTATGACATGCTCATCAATACCCAATGTAGCACTAGATGCCTACAATGCGTGCCTCCGACGCATGGCGAGCACCTGCACACTGATTGATGAGAATGACACGATAAGGGCCCAGTTGATTCAAGAATATCATCCAAACTGTTTTCCGTGTCTGGTTCTTTACCACCATGGGATAAATGCAACTGACCCTGGAGCTGGTGAGGATGCATTAACTGGCGGACTTAGTATTGAAACACATGGCGGAGGCAATGAAGAAGGTGGATATTGTGGAAACTAATGTGATATGGTGCTTTTTTGCAGTCCGAGATTTTGTCAACAACTGTCTCCTCACAGGTGCACTAATGTCCCTTGATACTGCAGTGGTTTTCAACCCCACCAGGGTAATTACCTAGGCCTGAAGCCAATCCTGCAGTAAGTGTGGCAAGATCAATCAATTTGCAAATATGTGTTAATCAAGTGCTGGTCCTGCCCATGCAACACTGTCAGCTGCCACATAGCTGAGGATCTTAAGTCGATTCATTTCAGATTCAGGGTGATAGATTTGAAAGATTGTTGAATGAGTTTGAAGGACTGTTCCATGGGGCTACGTTCTTGGAAAACCAACAAAAGCACATGCACTCTGACCCAGCAGTGCAATAAGTGGCACAGGCCTGGCCGTATTGCCTTCCATCGGAAGAAGTAGGGGGAGCAGGCATTGAAGATTGAAGAAGCTGACACCATTGGGAGGTGGATAGTACCAAGGCCTTGGTGTCCACCCATCATGGTGTCGTAGGCGTGAAATAACTCTGTGAGGTCTGTATTTGTGTTGATGTGAGCCTAAGGCAAAAGGAAGTGAGAGCCACCTTGCACCAGCTATTGATAATATTGTGGCCTTCTTGAAATGCACCAGGTTTCTCACTAAACTGGCCCTCAGTGTTGGGTAACATCAGATGCCACTGCATCCCGAGTTAAGTGCATAACAACCATTTCCTCCCACATGGGCCTGTATTGTCAGAAGCAATGAAGCTTTGGACTCTTTTGCAGGTAATGTATTCCAGCACAAGGTGACATGGATCCAGGCAGGTATGCCACAGGTGCTTAATGAGCCTTGAGTTGTTCGGATACAACTTCAACAAGTGCATCAAGGTTCTGGACTTCGAGGTACTGCGCCCTAAAGCCTCTACTATCGAAATGATATGGGACAGTTATTCCCAACTTTGCGTCATTAACAGATCTGCCATGCACAGTCACTATAAACGATGTGCCATTGGTGTGGTCGGAGATGCAGGAGGTGGCATTTAAAAACGTGAAGTATGAATAGAGGTATTTTCAAAATGAGAGGTATTGGCAGTGCTGTGAGGGGGCTGCCATTTCATGTGTCCGCTGTGGCAACACTGATGGTCCATACGTCTCTCCTCCCTTTCCTGAGAGGTGGCTGCTACAGCTAAAAGACTATGCTGCCCAGCTGCTGTATTGCCTGGGATCTATTAACCTGGCAGACTACTTGTCTTATCACCTGCGGCTGATGACTTGAAGTGAGGTTAGGGAAGGCGCCCTCAAAGAGTCATACATGCGCCTCATCTCTTAGTCATCTGTTTTGTTCTCCACGTCTTTACATGAAATTGTGCAGATCACCAGTAGGGATGTGTGTCTCGGAAACGTGAAGGCAGCCATTATTATTGGCAATTTGAAGAAGTGTCTGGAGGCAAAAGCACACCGCACAGCCACGGACCAGGCTTTACTTTGTGTTTTGTGGTGGCCAGGAGCCTTCTGGCGAAGTCATTGGATGACGAAGATATCAAGTTTGCTCACAATGTTCATCAATGTATGGCTAAGACAAAAGTATAGCAAACAGTGTGATTAAGTGGCCTAAGGCACAAGGTGGAAGAAAAAGTTAGTTGACGACTGACGTATCAGGCCACGGGATGCCAAGACAGGCCAGCTCCTATTGCCACACCTCATTGAAACACTGTCCTATGGATGCATGTAAGCATGGGTTTTGGGGTCATGCCATCGGAATCCCACTATTTGATGGTGTGGCTGATGAGTATTGGTGTTTCCCAGCGGTAGGATTCATGCACCCCACCCCAAACCTGTGTCTTCACAGATTCCTTTGCTGGAGAAGCAGTTCAGCACCCCTAAGCTTGCCAAATCACTGACATCTGATGCCAGACCTCCATTTCAGTAACAAGAAATCTGACAACTCCTTTAGCAGCTGCCAAGTGAACATTGGTGGTTGTCAAAAAGTTGGCTGCAATCCAAGGGGTGTGTGGAACTGTTTATGCAAACTTTGAACAAGACCGTCTGCATGCCCAATAGCAGAGTGACAGAGTGCAGTGGGTGCCTTTTCTGGTTTTTGTGCGAGTATTGCACCGCATCACAGCCCTAAAAGGCGTGTCTCTGGCAACAGCCCCAACGAAACGGACAATGAGGTTCACCATTCTGGGGCATCTATTAAGAATGCTTCAGATTAATGGATTCTAACGAGGTGAACGGAAGATGGCAAGACGCTCACCGGTGGAAGAACATCAGTTGAGCCACAAGGCCAACTTTGATTAAAGTGGGCACAAGAACCTTATTAAGAATCACTGGTCACTAAAAAAGCTGAGCATACCTTTTGAGTCTCTGCACTGTAATGGTGATTTCAACCAAGGGGTACGTGGTCAGTAAGGCACTGCCACTCCAGCATCAGCCACAACACCAGTGACTTCAAGAAGATCAAAGTGAAGATGGAATAGGTGTTCGTAGAGCCTTCTACAAGAGTGCAACCCAACTTGAGCGATGAAGAGGGAAAGGCATTCCAAAGGGTCCCTCTGACACCTTCTGACACCCCGCGCCCCCTTCAGTCACCATTCCGGGTTGTTGCTATACAGTGAGGGTGGAACATAAAAGGCCAGAATGAGGATTATTTATTGGATACATGAGTGGTGGGTTTTCGCTGTGTTGAAGTCTGATTGATTCTCCAATGGTTATTTGTGTTTTTGGGAGGGCTATTGCATGGCAGACATTGTACCGGCTTTGGACGTGGATGGTTTTATTTATTTGTTTATATAGTGCACAAAACCCGGAGGTAACTAGGCGTTTATGCTTAGGATATTGGTTACAGTGCTTCTGGTTACAGAAAGGAAGTGCAGGAAATTATTACATGATAGAGAGACGTACAGAAGTCATTACATCACATGAAAAAGTGCAATAAGATTTCAAAGTGAGCACATTCATGGAGCCTAACCCCATGTTGCAGAGCGGCTGCAACACAGAGATGCAAAACTCAATCAGATGGGTACATGCATGGTGCCTACCCTATGTTGCAGGGCGGCTGCGACACAGAGATGCAAAAGTCAATCAGATGGGCACATACACGGAGCCTAACTCCATGTTGCAGAGCGGCTGCAACACAGATGCAAAAGTCAATCAAATGGGCACATACATGGAGCCAAACCCCATGTTGCAGGGCGGCTGCGACGCAGAGATGCAGAGGGTCAATTTGGAATGGCACATTCAGGCTTACAGATGGGGGGCAGAGGGGGACAGCGTTTCGACTTGGAGTGCCCTGGTAGCAAACAGCGGACTTACCTTGCGAGGCTTAGAGGCAAGAATCACAGGCAGCCAGGCGAGCGGCAAGTGAAAACAAACACTGCAGCAGACAATAGCGGCGGCCATGATGTAAGAGGATGGCGTGGGCTGACCAGCGTGGTGGAATGCACCCTAGAAGCGAGGTGCTGCAGATCGCTGTGGCCACAAACACTATTTCATGCATTTCTAATGATTACGTGTAATAAAGTGCAATTCTGGACGGTGTCACTTCACAAATGTCGTATCCCCCATAAACAGCCCAGCGGACTTACCTTAAGGCAGGTGGTGGGTGGAGGGGATTCCAGGGCCTCCAGGCCACAAGATAGCAATGGGACCATCGGAAAAGTCCAAAGCGAAGCAGTGAGGGGAAAAAAGGCAAGTCCAGAGGGCCTACCCTGTGGTCCTTATGGCGGGCCGGCATTCGCCTGCCGGCTCACCTTATTGGTGCAGAAGAAATAGGCAAGCACCAATCACAGGAAGCCAGGCAAGCAGTTTTACATACGCACCCTTTGGAATAAAAGGCAGGCCCTGGACACAGGTAAACTGCCTGGTCCAAACCCAGAATGTTAGTTGGCCCTTACTGCACCATCCAGGGAGTCATGAACTCCCAGTGGTTAACCCATGCTTTGGAACCGCTTGCATCACCTGCACTGCAAACCAAAGAAGAAGGAGGGTTAAAGAGGGAGAAAGAAAGAAAGAAAGAGAGAGAAATAGAACAAATTGGGTTTGAAGAGAGAAGAAATGATAGCTAGTTTAGTGGAGAAAGGTGAGAGGGTAGGTGTGCTTTTGTGTGTGCATGTACATGCGTGCGAAAGAGGGAAATGACAGAGTGTGTACAGGAGAGATGAGTGATGGAACGTTTCACACAGAGAGAAAGAGGGGAAGAATGTGAGGGAGAGAAGAGGTGAAGGAAAGACATTGTGAGAGAAAGAGAGCAGGAGAGATGGATACGGGAGAGAGGGTGCCAAAAGAAGAGTATGCAAGAGATAATGAGAAAGAAGGAAGAGAGAGGGAAGGGAAAGAGTGATGAAGTGAAAAAACCTATGTGTGAGCAAGAGATGCACAACTCAAGCTGATCGAGTAGAACATCAAAGTAAGATAAAGATTACTTCAGGGTATGCGAGCAAGCTTTCAGTCTTATGAGGCTTATGTGAAATAAGAATATTTCTCTGTACGTGCTATATGGGTCTGCAGAATGTGGCACCCAATTACTGGCGTTAGCTAGGGGAATCTGAAGCCAGAACACAGTATGTCTGAAATAGCACTTCCATTACTAGGCACCATTTCCTGACCTGCAGGGTGGAAATGAAAAGGCACGTTAGTGTGGCTGAGCAACGTTATCCCCTCTAACTATTTCATATTTAGCTTTGCCTGCAGAACCACATGCATTGAGATGGTACTCACAGAGCTTGCATATTCCATGGCAGTGGAAAGTATCTATTCCAATTAACATTCACAAGAGTCTCAATGAACTTGAGTTCCTATGTGTGCTGTTGGGTCAACTTGGTTGGTTTGTTGGGTACTCCAAGGAATGGCTAATCTGTAAGATCATTAAAAGAAACCTTTACCAGCCAGTCCTCCAGGTAGACATGCTTACCATGGCCATGACCCTGTTGAAGACTCTACAAGATGTGCTTAGGACCTTTTTCTGGTCATCAACCTCTACCATGAAATTGAGGTCTCTAGGCTGGCTTTTTCACACTAGGATGCTAAAATATGCATCCCACGGGCTCTAACACACACAGCACACACCAGTTTCTGGATGAAGAGGGAATGCAATATTTCTGGAAAAGAAGCTGCAGATCCTAAGAAAGCAAACCTGGATTCTTGCAGGCTCGGGAGCATTGTAAAAGATTTGTGGGAAACCCAATTCCTCTGTTGAAGGTATAAAAAAATGCTCGTACCCGTTGGGGTGTCCTGCCCTCTCTCATAGGTTTAGATCGGGAAAGAGGAATCCTTCAAAAACTTCACCAAACTTGATTGATTTATGACTGGAGTTTGTGGAATGCTTTAATGCTATAATGAGAAACCCCTATGCCTTTGCTGGGAGTTTGCATTTCTCTGCAATGGCGGGCGGCTTGTGTGAAGAATGTTCTTTTCAGAGGGGCTGAGTACTGTTCCTGAAATAGGCAAGGATGGCTCATTAGGTTGTCCTTTGTGCAACTGTATGTAAATGTGGTTGAGCAATCCAGGCGGCGCTCTCAGTGAAGAGGCCATTTAAGACAGCACATGATCACTTGGAAAAAAAGACTTTCAAGGCAGATGTCCATTTACAAACTTCTGATCTCTTTAAGTGATATACATTTTTAATGTACAGTTAAAATGAGTGCTCATCCTTGAAAAGCCCAGAAATTCGAAGTCAAAGCATTCACTAGTACTTGAGCATTAGGGTCAACTGCGGGTCCTCCCCACCCTAGAGCATCAATGGGACTCAAAAGTGTGCAAGCACAATACTAGCTGGCATCAACCACGAAGGCTTATACATCTAACCACAACGTCGCGCTGGTTTTGGTCTTCAACCAACTGTTGGCTCATTAGATGCCTGGAAGATGGTCCTGATTCCGATTAAGTCTAGTGTTAATGGTGAGGTGTAAAGCCGTGCTTTCCAGAGGCATGGCTACGGGATGTCTGGACTCTCATAATACTGTTCATTATAGATCCCTTCTAATGCACAGGCTCTCAAAGTCAAAGATATGAGCTAAACAGCCAAGTTCAGGAAAAGCAGTACTACAGCATGGATGGTACCTTGAGGTTGTGCACCCTATCAGATTCCATTTATTTTTGGCACAATTGTGGTCTGGTTTCTTGGGCTACGGTTTATCCTAAACTATCAAAACATGACCATTTAGGGTGAGAAACTGATGCAGTTCCATTTTATGGCATCGTGGGATCCTGTGGTGTCAGGCTTTGAAGCATGCAGTGTTCAGTGGTGGCTGTTTTGATGTGGTGTTGACTGGATAGTGTGTGTGAGCAAAAGAAAAGATGAGGGACAGTGCTGTTTAACAATGCTGGGGAATGGTGAAGGCCTTCTGGAACTGTGGCGACACAGATCTCATGGGGATTGCGCTGGCAAAGGTGTTGATGTCTCAAGTAGAGAAGAAGTGGAGGTGACACTCCAGAAGCTGGCAATGTTACTCTTTGTTTACACTGTGTGGCGTGTCGGAAGAAGGAGTCGGACAAGTTGTGGACATTCTGGCTTGTTTCTAACGAAATTAAGGGAATAAGGCCTATCTTTCCCTTCTACTAGAGGGATTTTCCTGCCTATCTAAAGGAATTAAAGTGTTTGTTGGTCATCAGGAAGTCCCAAAGTAAAATATCATCAGTCCAAACCTAACTCTAGCTGAACCTACCACTAATATAACCAACTCGAACGAGAATGTCTTTCTTCCCCTGGTCTTCTTTTATCTTCTGGTGTTTTAAAAGTCTCTCTTTCACTGCATATGTTTCCCAATACAATCTTCTGAATAGTCTCTGGATATCTCCTTGATAAGCATGTGTAGCTCTTCCACAATGCTATTGGGTCTTATCATTACTTTACTGATATACTTGTGATAATTCTCCTTCAGATACTTTCCCACAGTGTTGTATATGCTTTAAGATATCTCACAATCTTGTAACCCAGACTTTCCTTGTTTCGGTTGAACTTGTTCCAATTCGATAATTCCCCTTTTCTGGGTTCTCTCTCTATAACTGTCTCTTTCTTTATCTTGTACACCAGCAGTCTTATCTCACATCCCTCCTTACAGGATTTTATGCCAGGCGTTCTCCACTTTTCACCTTTAAACTCATAGGGTAATTTCCCTTCCTTACATGGTATTCGTTTCCAGTTTTGAACTATTTCCCATACAGAGCTGCTCATTATTTTCTGTCATTGTTTTCCACAGTCTTGTTGAACAGTTTGTTAGTGAATATCTGTCCCTTAAGACTGGGACGAGTTTCTCTCTTCATATATCCTTTCCCCCAGTAGCCTCCCGCTTTTCCCGTTCGCCCCGGTACTTCCATATATGCAGGGCTCGGCACTCACTCAGACAGTCCTCTTCAGTATCTGGTTTCTCGTGCATCGGGTTCATCAGCTTCCCGTTCTCGACTTCCCCTCTGGCTGCTGCTGTATATGGGTGCTGACGATAGGGCGCTGCTTACCCTCCCCGGTGTGATGGTCTCGGCTTGCTTAGTTGGGTGCCCTGTCCACCACAATATGCTCATGGCCAAGTTACCACCTGGTACAGGATTCCTGTCTCCTGCTTCACAACAATCTCCGGGTGGTATGCGCCGGACCTCCAGCATCTCAAACTGGCGGTCTTCGCCTCCTTCAATGTTGCAGGCTTCTCGGCTCATATCTGCTCTCCCTCTCCCAGCCGTGGTCACATCAGGGGGCTTCCCCTGCATACAATCTCTCTCTCTCGTTACTCCACTCATCACAGTTAAATGTACGTTTCTCCTTACCCTAAAGAGACATCTGCTTTTCGTTTTCCAAATGGGTTTGTATCAGCATTGCCTTCAGCCAAATATATAGGGATCACATTATTTACTACTGCGTGTAGTCCCATATAGGCTGCTATGGTGTGTAGCCTAGGGAGTTCCTCACAAGAATGGGAGCCCTTGTCCCCTAAGGAAGAGTCTCTCCCAGTGAGGTCCTACTTGCCCAGACCCCTAGGGAGCATGCTGTGGAGCAGTCTCACCCTCCTAGCCTGAGAGGGGGAGACTCCTCCTTAGGGAGAAGGGCCAAAAACACTTGGTTCGTCACAACTGGTAGCACGGCCACGATGCACTGCTGTCTTGCCCTTTGGTCAGCTTTACAGCTGCAGGTCTCTAGCTCTGTCAGTTGCATGGCGTTTCAGTTCTTAAAGTTCCTCCCACCACATAGCAAATCAACAAACTTGACCGTGACTGGTGAGCAGGAGATGGCATGGCGGTATTAGGTCAAAAGACCTTAAAAAAAAAAAGGAAAAAAAGATTGATTTATAAAATTGGCTCTTTTACCGCACAGAGTGTTTTTTCTAACTCGAACTGTCAAGCCCCAGCCACACAGGCAGGGCCAGACGGAGAAGGTGGGCTGCGGGAGTGCCGGATAAGTGTCTGTGTGTCTGTGTGCATGAGTGTGTGTGTGTGAGAAAACATGTGTGTATGCGGGGCAGGGGGAGGCAGGTAAGGAGGTAGCAAGGAGCAAAGGGTTGCTCAGGAGGGTGAAACCCTCAGACCTTTAAATAGAAAAACCCATGGACATGTCCTTTTGCCGCTTCCTGAGGGCCGCACAAAATCGACCGAAATATATCAGTATTTTTATGTGCCACCTTCAGAAAGCAGAAAAATTACATCGAACCAGCATGACAATTGAGATTTCATCTTGGCTGCACCCGTTGAGAAAGGGAACCTGAGCACCAGTCCTATGTCCACCTCAAAAATAGAAAGTCTGATTTCCAAACTACTAAGCAGACCTTCATCATCAATGGCTCATCAATTCTGAACCTCATGTTAAGGTCCGATATTCTGAACCGCAAAAAGAAACTTCAGCATATGCCCATATTAATGGGCAATTAAGTTTAGGATAAAGGTCCAAAATTCAGAGGGGTTGAATTGATTCAGAATTTTGGCGGCTACTCTATCGGGGATGGTGCCTCACCCAAACCTAGAAGGTTTCTTCCTCTGCAAAAGGCTTGGAATGCAAATGTGCACCGACTTCCGGTCTTCCCAGTCACAACCTTCCTCTGTAGACTCCAGGCAGGCAAGCCACGATGATACTCTGCTACATATGTTGTGTATACACACTCTCATAATACCAGTGTCTAAGACCAGAGTCCAGCTGCAGGACCTGGCACCTTCGTTTTAAGAAGGAAAGCCAGACTGCACATCCCTGAGGTACAGCCTGGAAGTACTCCCTAAAAACAAAAGACATTTCTACCAATCAAGGGTCTCCTCACAGCCAGCCAGGCTAGGCTGGCTATTCACCTGGGAAACATAGGGGGTACATGGTGTGCACCCTGCTCCGGGGATCCTACGGTCCATTTCACCATGGAAAAGTCAGAAGATCAAGTTAACAAGGTATGATGGTGTGTGACAGTTAAAAATGCAGTTGTGAGTCTCAGTCTTTCCCATGCATGGTCTGGGGATTTCATTCTTCTTGCTTCTCTAGCAGATATGAGCCACCAAAAGGGGAGGTCAGTCTGTCCCTTCTATTCCAACGCCGGCATGGATTGTGTGAATTATATGCATGCCGTTGCATTTACCTCAACAGCCTGGCATCCTCTTACAGTTGCACTCCACTCACATGCAAGTGAATGCCTGGGTACTATAGTGAACACTGTCTCAAAAGGAAGCCCTCTCCCCTATTCCTGCTATCTCCCAGGAATCTTCTGTTTAAATACCTGTGGTGCTACTTAGAAGAAAAGATACTGTAGCACCTGTATTGAGAATGGTCGCCTAGGGCCGGAAGAGGCTCTACCCAAGTAGCATCCTTTCCCATGTGACATCAAGTGTGGCCAGGGTTGGGAAGTGTAAGGAAAGAGTTGGTATCATCAATGAAGGCCGACACAAATGAGACACAGTACGAGGGTGTTTATTGAATTTGAAAAGGGTGGTTAAACACCTATCTAAACCTAAATCTAAGGATGGAAGCAAGCTAAACCCATCAAAACATAATAATGCAGTGCCATTCGAATCTGTCAAAATAAAAGGGCCTGTGCTAATAAACCTATTGCCAATCCTTACTTGTAAATACAAAATGGTGTGGGACAGTAGTGTATGCAAAAAATGAAAAGTGTTCTAGAAACAATATGTCAGGACAGTTGAGCAGTTGGCCTTCCTTCCCCATGCTTTGAGCATGGGACAAGGCAGCACGCTTGAGCCTTGTGCACACTCTGGCTTCCTTAGCACGAATATTCAAAAATATAAATGGAAAACTGATTACCCCTCTCTCTGCCCAGATATCTTTGGCTGGTGACACTTAAATTCACCTTATGTCACTATTGGTTAACCAATTATCTCTATCATGAGAACAGTTTTTAAACTTTAAATGTTTTTATTCTATGCTAACAATTATACATAAAAAACAACATAATTCATGATAACATATACAAAAATGAATCGTAAGATTGGAACAAAATGGGGTTAAATTGGCAAGAGGACACAGTTCAATGATTCAGCTGGTCTTGCACCACTCTGGCAAATACTTTAAGAAACAAAAACAATTATCAAAAGAAATGTCAAAACACAGGCTTCCTCCGCCTTGAAACAAAATTCACTTTGCTAGTCAAACGCAGACTTCCTTTGTCAGAATATAGGCTTCATCTGCCTTGAAACATAAATTCACTTTACTTGTCAAAACACACAGTATTACATTCTTTCCCAGTGACTGCTGGTAATTGTAGTTCCTTTTGGTACTCGTACAGATCAATATCTCAGTATAAGAACCTTCTTTGTCAAAGATTCTTTGCCCTTCAAAGTCTCTTACTGCAGGAGGTCTGATGTAGCAAACAAAACACAACATTTCCTTTCCTTTGTCAAGATTCTCACATTCATACGTTCTCAATTGGTCTCCCTCCTTCGGGCTCAGATTACAGGCCCCCCTCGTCTGGGCTCAGACTTCTTTTCTACAATGTTCACAATTCACAACATTGGTCTCCCTCATTCGGACTCGGACCATGGATCCCCCTCATCCGGGCTGCCATCTCTTCTCACACAATGTTCACAATTTGGTCTCCTTCAACCGGGCCCGGACCATTGATCCCCATCTTCCAGGCTCAGATTCCTTTTGACATCAGATTTCCTTTTGACATCAGAATCGAAGACTGTCGACTGTGCGTGGGATTTTACTTGACCCGTTGCCGGACCACTTTGATTTATAATTCTTCACAACTCTTTAACTTTCACTTATGCCACTTCTCTGCTGGATATCTTACAGAGACCTTTGATTGGGCACACACGTGGTGCCGGACTACTCTGTCTCACAGCTTTGCTCTTTTGGACTACAAGTTCCAGAATGCACATTCGAGGTTTTGTTCCCAGTTCGCCAGTTACAGGCATATTTGGGATTTACAAAGTTCTTGACACAACAGGTTATCCAGCCTTAGCTTCCCTCGAGTCACAGGGTCTCCATCTTTTACCCTCAGAGATGAGGTGTTAGCGGGTCCTCAATGGGGATTAATTTGAGGTCAGGGTCCGAGCACCTGCCCCTCAAATACCTGGGTTTCTGGAACTCACCCAGGGAGCAAGCACTGATTTAAACACTACCAGAAAAGTGTAGCTGGAGTTTTGGTTGCCTGGGGCAAGGCTCCCCTGCCACACTGTAGCCCACTTTGTACTCACAGGCCTCAGTGTCTTGGCAGTCTGTCCCCCCTTCTGGCTTTGCAAGGTTCTCCCAGCTGCTGACTTCTCCTTCCGGGCTTCACGGTTCCTTTAGCATCCACAGCTCGCTCATAGTGTCCCTGGATGGCTGACCTTTTAAACTGTGAAAGAGTTGATTGGAGTCAGGTGTGAGTAGTTGTCCCTCCCTGCCTGACCTCATTATCGGGACAACATGGAGACTACCCATAAGAATCCATTGCTCATTGATTCCCATGGGTAATCCTCATGACTCTCATCTACCTTCTCTTCATCCCAGTAGTTGGACTTCTAGAATGGAAGTAGGGATTGTGGGAGTTGTAGATTTTCCTGGAGATCATGGAAAAACCATGTTTGTTTTTGTCAGGATGAAGGGGGTAAATGTATTGTGATGGGTAAATGGATTTTCTATTGGGTTTTAATTTCCCTGGTCATTTTCTCCATTTTCTTCCTGAAAGGTACTGAGGTATGATGGGACTCTGCTGACAATATCCCATGACAACTGAGGGGATGTCGTTGAGGGGTGCATAGGAACATGAGGAATACCATGTCTTGCCCAACGGCGTGTCTCCCATAGTCCCCAAGGACACCCTGCGCAGGTGGTCCTCCCTCACTTGTCCGCCCCCAAGGTTGGGATCCAAGAGCGGTGGCCCTTCCCAGGCCACCTGAACAATGGATCCTCAGGAAATGCTTGGGAGAAACGCCTCAGGTTTTTCACAAAAGGGAACTGCGCCACAAGAGTGAGGTCCTCTCTTGGGCTCCTCGTTACACTATGCTGTTTTCCCCTGACACCAGCTGGGTTATTTTTAATGAGCAAAGCTATTCAAAAGACCTGCCTCCTAATGCTTCTACCTCCCCATTCATATTGACCGCTTCTAGCCACCTTCTTCGTTGCTTTTTCCCCAGATATTGTATGTTGTCTTGCACCAGTGGCTCCTATTGTACAGCACAGCCTTGCTTTGCTTTGTATAATACCGTAGACATACATAGATACTGAATGGTTTATTAGGAATTCAGGCAGTACTACATGCCCCATTATGCATGTACTATGGATATATTTATTGGCTATTAAAAAAGATGGTTAGATGTGTATTGTGCTGTACTGCTAACACTACAATTACCAATGCGAATGGAGAATGTTGTGCAAGCCAAGAGTGTTTAGTTAACGCTCAGCAAAGTAAATCTCTGTAAAAGGTTCCCCACATTACCCCTTGCTCTGCTAAGATTTAAAAAATGAATGCATGTCTGGCAACAGATCAATATTTTATGCTGCACTAGACTTTCAATAATGAATGCGGGAGGAGAGACCTGCAACAAAGGCTTTTTGGCTGAGTTGAATGAGGATGCAGAGATCGGGTCATGCAACTCACAGAGAAAATTTAATTACGCATGTTGTCACAGCTGCTTAACTTTAATCATCAGTAAATATCACAAAACAGAAATATAAGGGAAGAAAACCACATTCCCTTCCAATAAGTAGTTCCAGCGCCTGGGCATTTGCCTTTTAAACCACGGAATTGCTTTTTTCCTTTAATGGCATAATTTTCTTTATGTTCTCTGTGAAACAAAGTAAATGGGCGAAATAGCTGTGAGTATTTTATAGTGTATAATGCTGAGAGTGACTCAAATGAAAAGACACGTGCTGTTGCCAAATTTGTCGACAGCAAATACATTTACTGTAGTCTGTTTATCCACAAAAAACTGAACACTTTTGCAGTCAAAAAAGAGGTTCTGTGATAAGAACAGTTATAGAGCCTCACTCCCAGTATTTTTTTGCCTTTGCATTTGAACAGCCCTGGAAACAGTGATAACTGCCTAAGTATAAACTGCAGACAGGTCACAAATGGGATATAAGAACCAAATGCACCTGCACTGCATGTCCACACACTGTGCGCTGTGTGCATACACTATGTGAACTTGAAGAAGTAGGAACTAGCACACCTCAAAATACCCCTATTTTGCACGTGCAAGGTAGTTGTGTCTCTGGAGCAGGGCCAGCCTTAGCTTTGATAGCTCCCGGGGTGAATCAACAAATACCCAGCATCAGGAGTAGAACGGGGTGCATTTCACTACAAAAGGGTGACTGCCATACCTTCACCCACCACACCAGCTCTTGAAAGACTTCCTCGAGATGACGTGGTAGGCAGGTTAATGTGGCACCCTGGGCGGTCGCCTGGGTGGCCCAGGCCTAAAGCTGGCCCTGCTCTACATCAGTTAGATAATGCAAATGAGGAGCACACCTACAAGCTGCATAGAAGCAGTCTGCATTCTGTTGATCTTCTTCTATGTTTGCTCTCCTTTCTTTTATTTCCCTGGCCATTTTCATGTAATAGTTACTGGATTCTCTGAATGCCACTTGTTATGCCTGTCTTTGCTATATCATTTACATTTTTAAATTGCATTGCTGTGGGGTGAAAATACAGCCCCAGAGTGACAGAGATGGAGAGGCCATGCTAGGCCCCTATTCTGAGAGTGAAGCTGGCTAATGCAGAATCCCATTGAAATATAAAAGCAAGTACAAAACAGTGATTTCTGACATAAGGCCTAGTGAAATTAAAAGACATGGACCTAGTTCAATTCTACTAAAATTGACAGCTGTGCAAGTGAAAGGGAATCCACCTGAGAGCTTAAAACTGCTGGATATGTCCAATGAATGGGAAATTACATGTGGTGCTGCAGATGCTGATTTTGTGTAAACTGGGAAAATGCACCTTTTGACAGATTCAAAACTGCAGCAGTACACATGGGAAAAGTTGCATTGAACTGCTAGGCATGTGAAGAATACCATTGTGCCTTACATTTAAAAAGTGAAGCCAAGTGACATATTTCGGAGAAAGACACTTTTCACAAATAAACTGACATTTAAATGGAAAGGCTCACTTGTTTTTCTATGTAACTGTGGCCTATGTGTGAATAATACCAAAAGTGAACTTATATCTGCCCAACCCATATGTAAAGTATTATAAACAACATGCCCAGATATAATGCTGTTGATTTAAAGCTGTACTTTGTGAAGTATGGATGCAGGCGGTGTTTTCCCCACTGAAATGAAAGGTCTGTGCCTTTGAAACTTTGAACTCAGGACCTGTGGCCTGGGCTCCACTGGAAGATCAGGCCTGCTTCAGTTAGAAATACAAAGAAATAACAGAGAATTACAACAAAATTGTGGAAGCTGCAGATCGCACGACCAGAAGAAATGACCTTTAAGGCCAGGTCTCCCCATTAGCTGTGCATTAGTGGCCAACAGAAATGACCTTTTTAGGGATGACTCGACCTCAAGAAATGGCTTCAGAGCCACTAATGGATCTTCAAACATTGTGGAAGAAACAGACCCTGCTGATAAGCAGAAGTTTGTGTCAGGTCACAATAACTGAAATTAATCTTAAAAAAAGGTTGGGGCAATTGTGGAGCTGAGGGGCACATGTGATGCCTTGCCATATGATTAACATTGGGGCACCTTTTATTAAAATTAAAATCAACTCAAATTTAATTCAAATTAGCTAATCCCTGACTCATATTAAAGGGATAAGAAGCCTGTCGGTATCATGTAAATATGAATCCTGTTTGATGTATACAAGTTGAGTTATGGAGACAATTATGATTCTGCCTTCTCATAATTACGAGGGAATGGAAAGCTGGTGTGGTGATCGGTTATGGAAGTAAGGTTTGAATCTTGAAGGGTCAGACTTGTGACTATTTCGGCTCGAGAGTAAATCGATAAAAACTGTAGTCCCTCCCAGCAAGGGTGTGCCGAGATATGAGTCATATTTTCCGGCGCGCTATAAAATATTTATGTGCCTGAACTTATCTCAAAGGGTAAGGTAGCTGCCATGTTGTGAGTTTTAAGGACACCAAACAGTTAAATCCACTTGTCATTTTGGGATGATAAATCTTTCTACTCCCTCAGCCTCCATCACCCACATCTCCCAACTCCTTGTCCTATCTGCAGGCAGTGGGCATATTAGTGGAGGGGTAGGGAGAGAGCCGCCCAATCCGCAGCATGGGAATTATGATACTAATGGAGTGTCACCAGCCTTAAAGGAGATTCGTTTACAATCTCAGAGGGACTTCCTTGGACTTTTTGACTTTTTGCCTTCCTTTGGACGTTGGACTTTTCCCTTGACTTTTCCAATCTAATGCAGGAGGTAGTCTACTTCTGGACTCTTGCTAGGAACAACTAGCAGAGAGATGGGGAGAGCTACCAATGCCTTGAACAATGCATGGAAGGCAGAGACAGGGAAATCTAGAGCCTAGTTGGTCCTGCCATTTGAGAAGCCAGAGGAATTTTGGGTGCTGGGGACAACCCTCGACCAAAGCCTTTGATCAGATCTGTGCTGCCCTCAGAGGAGCACTGCTGTTTCCTTGGATGCCCCATAGCCAAGCACTCCCATGTACGTATATTTATCCAAATGCCAACAAAAGTGTGGGGGGCAATACGCCAGCCTTACTCTCCATCTCACATAGCGGGTAGGAGGGGGTGGAACTGGGAGACCCTTGGCACATTTTATTAAATCTAACTCAAATTAATTTCACCATAAAAAATCACCCCATCCATTAATTGAATTGTGTTCGGAATTGCCTGCCTTAAACCTTTCCATAAAACGATGTAGATCCTTAGCGCATTGAATTAAAGTTAAATCCATTAATTCCCATATAGAACATCACGTGATGAGTGTTGTTAGAGTTCGAAACTAACTAAGTTCATGCCCAGTGTGTTAGAGCCGGTATACACAATAAAGTACTTGGGTGGCTCTACCTTTCTGAAACCCGTGTCTTCTGTACAGAAGGGGGTGTCCATAATCCCAAAATAAGTAATCCTTAAACTCTGCAATTCAAGTGAATGTAGAGTGTGCAAAACAAAATTTCCCATTTGTTTACTTCCCTCCCAAATCCGAATGCCAAGGCCCTACATTTTATGCAAACTAAAAGTCCAAAATGATTTTCCCATTGAGTTACTTTTCTAAACTTTGCCTACCAAATAAATAGCCCAAAAACGATTTTCCCATTGAAGTCCTTTCCTAACTTTGCTTTTAAAAAAAAAGCTCAAAACGATATGTTTTGCTTGTGTATATTTCCCAAACCCTGCCTTTTTAATAAAAAGCCAAAACGATATTGCTACTGTATTCCCACTCCCTGTATCCTGCCTCCAAATTAAGAGGTCACATATAACTGATGCCTGGGGGTGGGGCTGCTGGAGAAAAGAGCATTGTGATAACCCAAGCAATCACTGGGGGCTGTTTCAAATGTCCTAATTGTTAACGTGCAAGAAATCCTCTGTGTGTTTTGATGTAAAGTCTTTAAATTCAACCTGTGTGTCGTAGCATCTGTAAATCCATTAGAAACATAAGTCGGTCAAATGGTGCAAGTGATTTGAAATTGTGATGTTGTGTAGTGCCACAGCATTGGTGGCTGAAGTTTTGGTTGTTCTATTATTTTTTGTCAAACCTTAAATAAATAAATATTCTTACTATACAGCGGCCTGGTTCCTAGCTCATTGGTGGAAGGAGGGTATTGTTTGGATGGTGCGAGATAGATTGGAGGCCCCACTAAAGTTGTATCTGCAAAGGGGTTTGTTGCGTGCCGCCTTGCTTGGGGGGGAAAGGAACTCCCTGAGATGAGAGTGACTAACTAGTAAATTGTGACATTGCGAAAAAACACTACATTTAAAACACAACCTTAAAAATAACTTCAGAGTGAAAACATTTTTTACCAAGTGCATAATGTACCATTCTAAGTGTTATACCGCTTCACCAATAGTAACTGGGCGCTTGAAAAGGTTTTCTCAAATGAACATTGTCTTTAAATGTCAGAATGCAAATTAGGTAAACAGTAAACAGTCAGAGGGCCTGAAGTTAACAACACAGAAAACAGGTGAATAGTGAAAAGGCCACACATTTATTTGACACGCGGTAAATCCCACGAGACTCTTCAGTCACAAAGGAAATGTCACCACAGGGGTGCAATAATCTACCCGACCCGAAAAACATAACACAAGGCCTGGGCGGCTGTCACTCATGAAAACGCCAAGTGCTGAGGCAAAGGTAAGCGGACTACTGAACAGGAACCCAGGGTTCTTGGTAACGGTAGTTAAGGAAAAACAAAGGGTACCATTTCTCAGGGGCTGCGTGACTTTTTTTTTATCTATCTAAAACCTGGAAAAATAGAGCGAAACGTCCCCACGGTAAAGCTTTAAAATGTCTTTTTGTCCATGTGTTTTCAAAAATACACATGTGCAACAAAGAGATTATATTACTTTGCTCAATTATCATAGCATGGTGCAGAGTATAGAACACAGAATTACAATTTAAACCGATGAAACATGTTATTTGAAGTTAAGTAATAACTCATATTTTAAGCAATATTCACAAGCCGTGAAAAACATTTCGAATATGCGTGCTTTGCTGCTGTGACAACTCTCGCATATTTCTATTAAGGGGTCGTATTTGCCAACTCTGAAAGTCTTGCAATCTGCCTTCCCACAATGCAACACTGGTAACTTGTGTACAGTAAGTCAGGCAATATTGGGTCAAGCGGGGAAGATACAAAATATACAGGAACAGAAACTGTGATGCTTGTAAAGGAACAAAACAGAATATAACAGAGCGATGAAAAATACCATTGCAGAATAGTACCAAACAAGATAAGATTGCATGCACAGATGAGCAAAGCACAGTCAGCGGTTTGCAACAGCAGCTCCATGAAAGAAAGCCGATATAACTACCCAGTGCAACCCATTGCGGCGACTGGAGGTCAAATCTTGGCAGTAACAACCAGTACCAGTGCTCCTATAAGGCATTTCTAGGCAAAGGATGGTGCCAAAAGGGGAGGTGCACATGTGGCGATATTTTGGTACTAACAATACACAATTTGGGCCACTGTTATGGGAGGGGGTGGAAAAATTGCAGTCTGCTTGTAATCACACATGGCAGTCTTAGCTGTGGCAAGGATAACCAGGAATCTACAGGAAAAGATTCAACTGCATAGGGGAAGACAGATTATGAGGCAGCGAAGTATTTGCATATATGTAAAAAGTAGTGTCGTCTGGGGAATGTTTTAATTGAAGGGGTGTAAATGGTTACCCTGAATATGCAGGAGTGACCGAGGGTAGCTAGGTAGCATAAGACAAGAAAGGGGATGGGGGCCTTAAGGCGCTGGGTGGTAAGGGGATGTGGAGCAGTTTACCAATCCAGCATGTTTTTATTTTTATATTGGATTCAAATTATGCATTTTCATCGTACTTTCTGTGAAACACTGGCCAAAAAGCCAGTTTGCAATGGGTTTTGTAGGGTAACAGAAACATGTAACAGATGCAAGTTATCACATTGCACAGGAGCATTTTCCAGATCATTTTCATGATGTCATTGCACACAATACATGCAAGTATAAAAAACATTTTCATCTTGTCAGTGCCTATGCATGTCTATGGAGGCTGCACCAGTATATGCCTCTATTACCTTACAAGACTGTACTAGTGGCTTTACCAGTACCAAATGCAGTGACATAGTAAGAACATATGTCCAGACTGGACCCACCAATTTGGGCCAGTACCACGTAGGAACAATCATCATGCTGCCTTCATCCTTGATGGCCAGTAAAATATATGTATGCCACAGTAAAGAAACGTGTCCCACCAGCGTGGCCCAATATCGTATAGAAAGACTCATGTTGTCTTCACTCTTGAAGATATGTAAAAATTGCCATGCCACTGTGAAGATGTGTCTACACTGGACATGCCAATGTGGGCTAGAACCATGTAGGAAGACTCATTGTGATGCCTTTGCCTTTAATGCCCAGTACAAAATGGCAAACAACAATAAATACATATGCCCAGACAGGAGCCACCAATCTGGGCCAGTACCACAAAGGAACTCTCATTATGCTGCATTCACCTTTTCAGCCATTAAAAATGCCATGCCACAGTAAAGCAACATGTCCAGGCTGGACCCACCAATATGGGCCAGTACAAGTAAGAACTCTCAAAATGCTTCCTTGCCCTCAGTTGCTCAGTAAAAGAATTCCACGTCACAGTGAATATCTGTCCAGACTGGACACAGCAAGCTGGTGTGCCCAGTTTGGAAAAATGTTCACCTTACCAATAGATTAAAAAAAGTCCTGCAGGCTTCCATCCCCCTGAACGCAATACGAGGTCTGCCGCATCCATCAATCATCATTCATGCAGCATTCATTCTTCATTCACTCTCACATTCATATTCATACAGAATTAATTTGTCATTCACTTCCAAATTCAAACACACACACATCAGCTCGTCATATATACAGCATTCGTTAATCATTCACTATCACATACAAACATACGCATCAGCATTCATCACTTATACAGCATTAATGAATCACTCAATCTCACATTCAAACATACACATCAGCATTCATATGGCATCGTTCATCCTTCATTCACTCTTACACTCATACACACATGCATCAGCATTCATTCTTCATTCACTTAGAAATGATTCACCTCGCACCCATACAGCATTCATACGCTCTCACATAAACACATGCACCAAAATAACATGCACACTCTCATACGCGCACCAACATGAAGGTACACAGCCTTGAAAACAGGCACACTATATATATATATATATATATAGATGTATTTATTTTCGTACCTGCAGCCCTGCTGGATTCTGATCCCCTCGGCCTTGGGCTGTTTTTGCAGAACTGCCCTACGTTGGTGGGTCAGTCTGGACATATTTCTTACTACGTACAGAAACAAATATACCCAGACTGGGCCACCAACATAGGCAGCTACTCCCATGTAAAAACAAAATGGGCATCAAGACTAAAGCGAACATGAATCATATTTGATTGGATCGCCAAAAAAAATCCAATGTCATTTCCTGGCACCCCCTCACCCTCACTGTGAGGGAGGGGGGGGATGGGTACCAGGAACTGACAATGCAGCCTCACTCCCCCTGCAGCGCTCCCTTCCCAGTGCAGACACACACAAATTCATACAATTTCATTCATCCATTTCCCTCATTCTAACAAGCATTCAAACATCCAATCACTTATCCATTCACCAAGGTACACTTACAACAGGCACTCGTTCATTCACTCGTGCGAGCCTGGGAAAGCTAAGCGCCCCCGGCTTTGGATGCCACATAGGGCAAGTGTGCTGGGGAACATAAACAGTCAAAGGAAACCACGTTACCCATTGACAAATAAAGCCATTGCAGAAGCGCTTTCCTGGGCTGGCTTTGACATGTCCATAATGGACACGAGCATGGCCCTGTCACCCATTATGGAGGAGCCACCCTCGTAAAAAAGGTATCACCCTCAGTAAGCATCCTGGGTCCTAGGAAATAAGCCTGAAGTAATTGTACAAGGTCCTTGTTAAAGCAGGCCCTCAAATAAGTAGACAGGGAGCCACAAGTACAAAAGGAGAGTCTTTATTCTTCAGTTAGTGGTAGTAAGTATAGTGCTGGCCAGGGAAGTAGGAGCACAAGGCTCAAGTTAGGGTAAAGGGGCAAACACTGGCACACTCTCTCACTCAGCCAGCCTCTCTCCAACTGTCACACATGGAACTCTCAGCAGGGCTCACACACCCAGATTTCCACACTCAGAAAATACAGGCAGGGAACTCAGAGCAGCTAGAAAGCACATCATCACACATCTCCCCATTATAGAAACCTGATAAACAGAAACACACTTAAAAAGGGACGTGTACAAGAGAGAGGTAGAACACCTAGGAAAGCAGATCATCATGCACACAAGCCAACCATGAAACCAACTTGAAACCAAGACGTCTCCTATCTACCTCAACAAGTGCGCGGCACACTCAAGCCACTTTCAGAAGGGGGTTGAACAACTTCACTGTCCGGATGAAGCACACTTCAAGACGAGCATCACAGGTCCAACGACTGAGACCCTCAGAAAGTTCTTCTGAGTCCCATAGAGCTCAAGCCCCAACAGACACCAGGACAAACTCCACAAATGTGCCATACCACACAGCGCCAAAGCAACATTAGCAAATGGGCCCCGAGGGCAGCACACGCCGACATACATAAGCTACGGGATACCACACCAACCCATAAGTCCATTCAAAACCATCCCGAACAACCAATTACTAGCCACGTAACAGCCAAACCTTAACAGGAACCACGAGGAAAGAATCAAACTCTACATGAGTGTGAGCCACTTGCAGCAATGACGCCTATTCACATAAAACACAGGAGAGCACACCTAGCACAACAACATCCAGCAAAGGCATGAAACATTTGTATACAGCCGTGAGGAAGAAATACTGTTACATAAGGGTTACAGTGATTCAGTCTGAGAAGAAGACCAGGTAGATGGCAATGCTTTGTTTACATTTCTTTCCTGCCGCAAGGAGCAAATTCTCTTTGGACGAGCGAATTTAACAGCAGAGGCAGGGAGACGGTTCATGGTGCCGACGTACAACTTGGGGCACAACAGTACCTTGCTGAACCTGTGAAAGCAGGCAACCACAATGAAGCCACATAAGTTCACATTTGGTCGAACTCATCAGATGGACATCCTCTCATCATCTCACTTTAGCATGCTACCGCTCTGGCAACCGACTTCCGGAATCACACCCCGCTGCTCTGGACGCCAGTATACATGATTGTCTCCCCAAGAGAAACCTACAGTTTTACAGGTACAAAGGGAGTGCATTCGTTACAGGAAATGGTCATAGTACAGGCACCAAAAGCACAGGACGCAAGGTAGGTAAAGAGACATCCGCTGGCACACCCTCTAGACTCAGCCGACCTCTCTCCAGCTGTCATACATAGAACACTCAGCAGGGCTCACACACACCCCATTCAACACTCAGAACTCCCATGATATCATGCATGCAGGCAGGGGAGACGGAGCTGCTAGAAAGCACAACTCAACCGCCATCATGATGGAAATGTTAAGGGGCATTGGTCAAGAAATGAAGGTGTACACCAACATGCTCATCACAATGGCAAGATCACAAAAAGTATTTATTTATTTTATGTGCATTTTTAAAGCACTCACACAGCCCGCGGGCATCAAGGCGCTGTTACAGGAATTCTTTTTTTTAGTTGCGTAGTTTGTCTTAGTTGCATATTTATAACGCGCTTAAATACCCAGCGGTTCTAAGCACGGACTAGGGGATCAAACCTCTGTTGCTTCGTGTCATCTTGCTTCCAAGGCGAGCACGTTGCTGCTGAGCTATCCTGCCGGGATGGGATTTCAACTGGTCATGACTACATTTACTGCTCGGTCACTAAGAAACATATTGAGTGAAGGGAATATAATTCCACTCGTCTTCTTTTAAGATGCATAATAGTGTTTTACTATAGGAGATGACAGCACTTCCTCATGGCTTGACCTCATCGTTTAGACAGTGAAATGAAACCTAATTTAGAAAAAGGCCAGTTACACATGGTACCTTGGAAAGAACAAAACATGTACTTTTCAAACAAACGACACGTGCATATTTTGTCAGTTTGTATGGAATGCCAATATGCACTGTAAAAGCTAAGAAGAAGAACAATTTCATTAAAGAAAATGGAAAGTGAAGTTGTTGGCGAGTGTCAAAGAGCCTTTAAGAATCTCAAGAGTCTGAGAGATGGGTCAACGTTTTTTTTAAAACGTCCTGAAACTGCAGGTGGACTTGGTCAATAGGCATTTCTGGTTGGTCCCTCAACCTCCCGTGGACTCCCTCCACCCTTACCCAGTTTCCACAAACACCAGATGGTAGCCTGGATTCCTCGTGTTGGCACTGCACAAGCTGTTTCAAGTTGTTTTCTCTCTGTCTTGTGCTTCTGGGCTTCGCTGGCCTTATCTGTGTGCTTGCTGCACAGGCCAGCCAGAAGGCCCTGCGTGCACCGCTTAAAGGCTTCCCAGACCATGAGGTTTCCCTCCTTGCCATTCCAGCTCGTGGTCACGAACTCCTCAGCTTCTTTCACCACGTGCTCCTTGATTTCCTCACTCTCCCGCAGGGATACAAGCAGTTTCCATGAAGAAAACTTCTAGTGCGTGTAGCCTAGGGCTCCTGACCCCGTGATTGGCGCCCACCAACATTTGGCGTGGCCTCTCCTGTCGAACCTTCCCAGCTTTATATGCAAATTCCATGTCAGGAGGGCTGATGACCCCAGCCCGATAAACCTTCCAAAGTATCTGTGTAACTAAATCATTCATGTTCCTCTCTGTGTCGTCTGACTCTGCCACCCCCACTATTCATAAGATGAGAGACCTGCTCTTCATATCCAGAGCAGTATTACAGGCACGTAGTTTGATCATCTGTTCTTTCAGTTTGTTGTAAACGGACACTCCCAGTCATTTTACCAATTAGGTCCTCAGTTGTATCCTCCACTTTGCAAACTCTGCCCTCCAATTGAGTCACTTTAGCAGAAAGGTCAGTTTGGGTTGTTTCTGTGCCCCCTACATCTGGGGCAACCTTCAAGAGCAGGGTATAAAGCCTCTTATAATTGAACCCTCCCACCATCCCAGAGCCAGGCTTTACTTGTTTGCCTTGCTTGGGGGTGTAGTTGTCCATCAGTTCAATGGAGTATACTGCACTTATTAAAACGTATGCCAGTCTGTAGCTTGGAGAGAGCAGGAGCTTCCAGCTCAAACTACTGCCCTCTCAGCTGACATTCAGAATCGTCTACTTCAGAATTAAGAGACGTTGGGTTGTACATACTTTTTCTAGCAGCCTATTTGCCCAGGTCAAAATATGAATGTATTCTGATGCTCCCTTGGCACCTAGGTAGGTGGCCTATCCCTGGTAAATGTAGTGCCCACATTGGAGTACATCTTTTAAACAAGCATTGGCAATGCCAATAGTTTTGGTGTTTACTGTTCTTTGCATTTTGCTTTTATAGGCACCATGGTACAAGGAGGAGAGTGCAACGTTTTAAAGGAGGTTGCAATAAGGGGTGCAAGTGTGCAATGAATGAGAAGGGGAATAGAGAAAGGGAGGAAGCCATTCATAGAGGGTGCCGATGAGGAGCAAGAGGAAATATCAGCGAGGAAGGCTCAGAGAGTAAGAGAAAAAGTGAGTGTGAGGGGAAGGATGAGAGAAAAAGTAAGGGCTGAGAGCAAAGGTGAGAGTTGGAGAAGACGGAATAAGGGGATATCTTCAAAAGTGCCAGAAAGAGAGCGGCAGCGCGTGCAGAGCGAGAGAGGCTGACAGCATGTGCAGAGAGAGAGAGCAAAAGCGTGCGCATGGAGAGAGAGCAACAGCATGTGCCGGGAGAGATAGCAACAGCGCATGCAGGGAGAGTGAGAGCACAACAGCACATGCAGAGAGAGAGAGAGTGACAGTGCGCGCAGAGAGAGAGAGTGACAGCGTGCACGGGGAGAGAGTGACAGCGCACGTGTTAAATTTCTACCAGCAGCGCACTGCAAAGGGATGAAAATGGGGCTTTCGCTCGTAAACCAAGCTATATATTCTATATACATGAACAGCAGCGTTGGAGTGACGCATATTGTCTTTCACGTTATTGTAAATCATAAAACACACAGTATGACACGTTTTGGTGCAATCCTTTCGGCGCCGGCTGCTTTGGCATGCCACTTTGGTCGCAGAGCCCCATGTGGCGCGGTCAATACAGCGCCAGTCATTTGGCGTGAGGGTCGTTTAGACGTGGCTGACATTGCAGCCTACGTGTGGACGGCCTTCACGCAAAATGAGTTAGTGAGATGCATTTTGCATTTTCTCAAAGCTTGCACCTTATTGCGTTCATATGTAACTTTACAATGGAGTTTCATTTGTGAAATGAAGCTAGCACTGGAGGCGGCTGTGCCAGCTATACCCACTCTATGTGCGCCTGTGCCAGTGGGCGTACCCTGGAGCACCTACATCCTGCAGAGCTGCTTCTCCTGGAGAGAGCTGGCGCTGTTTCCCTGCTTTAAAGGGAGATAAAGTATCTCTGTGCAGCACATCGTTGTGTTGGGATGGGACGAGCGCTACCTTTGGCCTGCACTGGAGCTATGGCTGTCAGCGGGGCGGCGTCAGGGCCTCTCAACCATTGGGTACATGTTTAATGCTGTATGTTGGCACGCCTACAGGTTGATTTGGTTACCTCCATCTCACTAAGTCTAGCCTCCCCATATCCAGCAGCCACTCCTTTTGATCACGTGATTGTCTTGCCATACAGGGTTTCTAATAATTAGCATTTTGATATATCCCCTCAGTATTTATATTGATATTATATTTCTATCGCGCTCGTACACAAGTGTTTTAGAGCGCGACAAGGCAAGGGAGGGGAGCAGGGGAGAACAAAACAGCGATCTTACAAGGCCCAGTGACATTGAGAACTTGCAAGTGTATGGGAGAGGGGGAGGGGAAAAGTGTATGCAAGGGGGGAGAAGTGGAAAGTGCGAAGCAGAGGAGAAACAGATAAATAATAATAAATAAATAAATAAATAATAAAGGCAACAACAAACAGTGGTAGTGCAGCCAGCATTTTGCAAGTGCTAGGTTTAAGGCAGCGCACAGGGTAGGTCTGATAAGTGCAGGAAGAAAAAGGGGGGGGGGCTGTATGTGTACAGATACAGACCCCAGTGCAAGGGGTGGCACAGAGGCAGTACGGGAGGGTGGTAGGGTGACTGGTACCTGGGACCAGAGAACAGAGGGTGGCCAGGTGCACAGTGCCAAGAGAGAACAGATCAGCAGAGGGGAGAGGGGGAGCAAAGGCAGAAGAAAAGAGGAAGGTCTTGAGGTGCTTCCGGAACCGGAGATGGTTCTCCTCAAGTTTTAGAGTGGCAGGGAGGTTGTTCCAGAGGGAGGCCCCAGCCGAAGTTTGAAAAACTACTGACCCTGAGGGAGTTAGAGGTAGAGGAGCAAAGAGCTTGAGAGGGGAGGTATTTGCGGAGGGATAGCTGAAGGTATTTTGGACCCAGGCCCCAGAAAGCCTTGTGGACAATGCAGAGGGTTTTGAATGTAATCCTTGCATCCACTGGGAGCCAATGGAGAGATTTCAGAGCTGGAGAGATACGATCCCAGGGCTTGAGGCCAAGGACAAGTCTCTGAGTCCTGTTCTGTATTAGTTGCAGAGGGCGGAGAGTAGAGGCAGGTAGATTTAGAAAGAGGCTGTTACAATAGTCCAACCTAGAGAGAACCAGAGCTTGGGATAGCATGAGCTTCTGGGGGAAGGAGAGGAAAGGCTCAGTACTGGCCATCAGGCCGTGTCGGAGATCCAGCTGCTTGAGTACTAAACACCTCTTTGTCTCACCAACATGTTACGTCCTTGTGCTGACACCACAGGCCCATATTGCAGCGCCAGCGTAGCCCACAGTAACTGGAGGGTACTTGTAGAGGCTCACTGCCAAGGGGAAGGAATTTGGGACCTGCCACTGGAAGCAATCTACCAGCAACTAGCATGTTCTGGGACGGAAGTCAGAGATAGGGCTTTAGGGTAGGCAGGTGTCTTAATGTCGCCCAGACAACACCCACCCAAACCTCTGCTTCCATTTAACTAACACATGCATTCTGGGGTTCGTAGTCGCGGTTAACTTTAATCGGCCACACTGGGTGTCATCACCTGATTTGTAAAAGGAAAACCTGCGACTGGAAAAGTGGTGCAGGAGACAGAGTCACCACTTGGACACTGCACCTTGTCTACCCAGAGTGTGTGTAAGAAAAGTCTCAAGAACACCCTGTACACAATGGGCACATTTGATATGTTTCTTCCTATATATTCATAAGTTCACATTTTGCAGAATCCGTCACTCAAAAGGACATATTTGGTGATCGCCACTAAAGCCACCAGCCCACTGTGCGTGGCGTGCGCTATATAAATATATATACATGAGAACAATGCACAAATATGTTTATACATTGGCCAGTGGTGACTTTTTACGCCCTGTCTCGCAATTATTCACTATTCTTTGAGTTCACTTGTTCCTCTCAGACGAATGGCTTCAGAAGAGTAGAATGTGACATGTGCTCGCTAGTGACAGTGCAGGACTGCGAGCTCCATAATTTATGAGTAAATCGAAATGTTCGTTTGTTTATTTATCTAAGTACAAGCCTGCCTTCTTGTTTAGAAGTTGTACCCCTTACCGTAGTCTGTTGCCAAGTGACATGGCAAGCTGGGTGTGTTTGTCTCCATTTTGCAGTCTGAGATGGTTGTGTCATTCTACCCCTCCCAGTTTCTCTCTCCCAGGGAGGGGAAGGTGAGATCGGGAGGAAGGTGCAATCCCTGCAGAGGCTGTGCTGTGTCCCAGAGCTGTGCGCCTGGTTCCTCTAGCCAGAGACGGGCTGGAGGGGGCGGGCCAGTCGACTACCGGGGTGACATGCCCCCCCAGGGCACCACTAGCCCCCCCTGCCACGCCAGGTCAGGGGAGTCTTTTAAGGGCTCCCCCGAGCTGGTGTAGTGACAAAAGGTGCAGCAGGCGCCCTTTTGTTATTAAATGCGCCCGCGGCGGTGGGGCGCATTTAATAACAATAGGGTGCTGATGCAGAGCATCAGCACCCTATTCACATGATGATTACCTCCCTTGCTCTGACGCAGGAGCCAGGAGGTTTTCATTGGAATAGGGCACTCATGCATTAGCATGCATGAGCTTCCTATTCCAATGATTAACCCCCTGCGAGGTGCCGGAGCAGGGAGGGACAAAACAAATGTGGCGCTCATAAACCCCACCTCACTGCCCTGCCTCTCCCCCTGTCGACCAGGGGTGCACAGGGGGTGCCAATTCGCCCAGGGCGCTGCTGCCTCTAAGGTCGGCCCTGCCTCTAGCCCTGATGGTGGGAGGGTGTTACAGGGACGGGCTGCGGCTGGACCCTTGCAGTTTGGGCTACCAAACCAAACAAATCTCCCGGTGAGGGCTGGCATCCGGACGCATGGCCCCTTCAACTCCAGGTTCCACAGCCACCTCACTCCTCTGCGCGCCTCACTCTGCATCTAAAGCCAGTGTCCCTCCTCCTTCATTGCTGCTTCTCTTCGTCTGGGGCTGCTGAACGGGATTTTGTTCAGGGGC
The DNA here is from genome assembly GCF_040938575.1 of Ambystoma mexicanum. Classification (NCBI taxonomy): domain Eukaryota; kingdom Metazoa; phylum Chordata; class Amphibia; order Caudata; family Ambystomatidae; genus Ambystoma; species Ambystoma mexicanum. The sequence continues at coordinate 938,852,181 of NC_090935.1, forward strand.
TATACAAAAGAGATCAATGCGCGGCGGACATTAAACACAGGCCAACAGAAGTTCAACTAACAAAAAGGATTGATGCATACAAATATCAACATTTAACGGAGTTATAGATAAATGCAGCCATTTTGCTCATACTTCGGAGAGCGCACAGCTCCCGGGCAACATCAGCAGGTTGGCAGATATGAGCGAGAAGGTCAAGGCCTTACTGGTGCTTCGGGCATTTAATCGCCAAGCATTGGCATGTTGCCCTGCCAATGCCATACACTGCTCTCAAATTCCCCTTTTCCGTTTCCTTTTTACTGTAGCAATGTTTTGATAATATATATCGGTGGTTACACCACCAAAATGCACCAAAACCAAAAAACGGTCAGTATATGAAAGAACAAGCATAATAAGGTCACCTTAGATCACAGCAAATCAAATTTGTATGATATTTGAAGAATTGTGCAACCCTAAATGCACGCAGTAAACATCAGGGCAATGCAAAATGCAAGATAAGCAAGCTTCAAATGTCTTACTATTTGATCACTCTATGCTCCAACAACGTCAGTTGGTGTTTTGATTTTTAATAAATTAACAAGGCGATAGATAGCTATAAATGTCATATTTGCATGAAAGAAAGACGTGTAAGAAACAACCTGTTAACACCGCCAGCAAGAGAGTCCAGGCGGTAATTGAATGTCCACTGCGCAAAGCTTTTGCAAATGCATTAATTAATGTTCCACAGCTACTTGGTACAAACGGAACAATTAAACAGTTTATAAACATAAGGTAAACGTGTCAAAAAACAAAATATTCATGGCTACAGTGGGATATAGTCAAGAGTTTACAAAAAGATTAGCAATATTTATTTGAATTCTCTAAAGAAAAGACTCAAGGTCAGGTTAAGACCACACAAGGGGCCTCATTACGAGTCTGGCGGCAGCCGTGCCGGTAAAACTGGCAGGCTGCGGCTGGACCCGTAGGCATTTACCAGCTCTGGACTAGCCTGAATTATCTGGGCATTACAGCTCTGGTGATTCGATAAATCCGGAGCCGGCATAAGACTCCATGGGAATGGGGAAACGGAAACACCGGCACCATGTTGTAATGGTGCCGGCGTTTCAGCGTCCGTCTGTGGCCGTGTGGCGTTACGCCCACACAGGTCAGACCTGGCGGGTTTACCACCACACTGCCACAGAACTCGTAGTTAGCCGGTCCAGAAAACGGTACCGGTACGGTTTTACTGGCAACGTTATACTCGGACCGGGTAACTTGTAATGAGGCCCAAGGTCTCATGGAGAAAACAGATCCGACGTGCACGTCTGAAAAGCAGGGCCCTAGAGCAATCTCGTTTTGGTAGCTGTACATTTGCGATTACGATATAGCCATTCAAACAGTGTACTATTCCGATTAGAACCACTACCCTACCACCACTGATGAAATGCTTATCACGTTCGTATTTCAAAACCTACGTGGCTTAAAAAACAGTTGTGCTAGCAAATGGCATTTCACAATCAGCCTTTATCAGTGTAGTGCAGCAGACTATAATAACGGTGCTCAGAAAGATGCAGAGGCCTAATTTACTGGAAAGCAACATGTGTCGTTCTTCATTTTAAATCAGTCAAATCAGGCATCTCATTGAAACGATTCACCAAATTTCCTTATCTCTGAACCACCCTATAAACAGCCCTACGAGCTGCGGCTTATCATTTAACCACCAACTGGCTCTTTGACATTCAACAGGGGTCGAAGCACTCACACCTGCTGGCCTTCGCCACAAACCTACTGGTGAGGAGGAGGGGAGTATGAGGTAGCTGTCCTTTCAGGCCCCAGTGATTTGCTGTTATATCAGCGGAGGCGCGGCTGAGTGCATGCCTGGTCTACCCATAATAGACTGGAGACAGGATTTGACCCTGGTGAATACCTCATCACGTGGGTGATTCCCCAAATTAATGGCACACAAGGTTTCAATAAGCATTACCAATATATTTTGAATGCGTTCAGTAAATAGAACATGTAACACCTGCATTTTTTAATACATTATTTACTACTGTTTTAATGTATCCCCTGCTTTTATTTCAGTTGTGCTTTTATGTATTCCAATTTTTTTCGAGTGCATGACATAAGCATAGGGCACCAGTGAATTAGTTCAATATTTATTTTTATTTATAATGTATTGTGTTAATGTATTCCCTGCAGTTTAAAAAATATATATGTGTATGTAGGGGTTGTATAAAGTGCAAATCTAACTAGGTATGCACAGACTGCAGTACACCGGGGACACATCCAGAGGTCTACAGGTAGAGTGTGAGGGTATCAGAGGAATTGTAATAGAAAGGAGAATCAAGGGAGGGGGAACTCTGAAGCATGAGAAGTAGGGGAGTACTGTGATCAATTGTTGGTCAGATGTTCTTTGAAGGTCAGGGTCTTAAGGTCCTTCGTGAAGTATAGTACGGAGAGCACCAGTCGTACCAGTAGTAACTTGCTCCAGAGACAGGGTGCATTGCAGGAAACCCCCAGTTACCTAGCTTGTTCCCTCTTGCAGTTGTTTTCCAGTCTGCAAAGTTGTTGCCTTTAACCTCCAGAGATGTGGAGTTTCTTGGCAGGTAGAATGCTGTATGGGATGTAACTGCTTTGTAGAGGATGCAGCTGGTCTTGAACATGATTGATGCATGAAGGGGTAACCACTGCAGATCCTTGAGGATGTGGGTGAAGTTTGTTGCGATGAGGCAAGCTGCAGTATATGTAGTTATTAATGTATTGTATTATTCTTCGTTTTGTTTCCATTTCAACCTTCTATTGCACAGTCAATTCAAGACAGAGGGACCCACACAACTGGCAGTAGGGTTACGTTAGGGCCGCCCTTCTTCCTCTAGACTTCCCTAGTCTTTACCTCCTTCTTGCCCATGCATCCAAAAGAGATGCTGATACTGTCGCCAGGTGACCCATACTGCCTGTTTTTGGCTGGTGCTGTGCTGGCGTTCCTCAATGAAGGCTGACGGACACCTTCGAGACCTTCTACTTGTCCCTGTCCTAGCCCTTCTTAGTTGTCTGAGGAAGTTCAGGGATGGTGCCTACTTCCGCACTGTTTATTCACTCCAGTAGGCTCGCCCACTCTCACCTTGCCCTCTTCTAACCTAATGTGCCAAGATGCTCTCCTCTCCACAACGCCACTAGGTCTCCGATGTTATGCTCTGCCGTCATACCTCCACCCTTTGATGTTACTATCTTTTCCTCCTTCTGAATTCCTCCACCCACTACTAACACTACCTCCACTACCGCTCCACTACTCTCTCTTTTTTACCTCTCTTCTCTCCTCCCGACTACTTTAATTCCTTAACACTACTACTTCTCCAGGAGTACAACTACCTCTCCACTCTTGACACTTCTCCTACTCTACTGCCACTAAACTACTGCTGTTCACTAGTATTGCCTCTCCTCTGCTTCTGCTACCACTATCACTACCTCTCTGCTGCAACTACCACTACTTTCCTTCTCCTCATACTACCCTTCCTGTCTCTACTCTCTCTACCACACACTACAACCAACACTAAAACTACAACTCACCACTACCAATTCTTGCTCTCACTACCATCAACTACCCCCACTACCACTACCTACACTTACCAGTACTACAACCCCTCTCTACTCCTGTTCTAACACTACATCCTTTACTCCCCACACACACACACAACCACTCCACAGACCCTTCCCTCCTACAACCTTGGCTGGCTTCCTTTCCATTCCCAGCTTAAATTCCACTACCTTTGTCTCGTTTATAAATCTCTTCATGATCTTGCCCCTCCTTACCTCTCCTCTCTTCTGTCCTTGTATGCCCCCTCTCTCTCCCTATGCTCTGCTGACCTCTTTTTACTCTCTGTTCCCCCACCTTCTTGTGCCTCTTCTCGTTTACGCTCCTTCCAGCTCCTTGCCCCCCTACATTGGAACTCCCTCCCTTTCTCTGTCTGCTCCATGTCCACCTACTCCTCCTTCTGTTCCTCCTTAAAATCCTTCCTTCTTCACCCCCTGCCCTGACTTATCTCCCTTCCTCCTCTTCTTTCTCCTCCCCACTTCATCTTCCTGTGCCTTTATCTATCCCTGTCTCCCCTATGATCTCCACCCTTCCTTCTACTCTACCTACTCCCTTTTCCCTTTCCCTTTCCCTTTCCTCCATCCCATACCACAACTCTCTTCCTCCCCAAATGCAAATTGTTCCACATGTTGTTTTTTCTGGTTTGAATCATGTACATTTTATCGCTTCTATGTTCTAAGTTCCATGTTTGATGTGTTATGCTGTAAAGCGCTTTGGTGTAAAGCGCTATATAAATAATAAAATACAAATACAAATATATAACAATAATTCAGCAGTGTAATCACAAAGCAAGAGAACGGCGGTGACAAGAGCCCCCCCCCCCCTCACTGAGGTCCAGAAATACAGTGTGCCCGCTCAAGTGACTTGGAATATATTTCCACACAAAGCCCAGGAGCAGCGTATACTATATCCTGCGGGAGGCCTGGATGCTGGCTAGTTTATTCATTGATGCAGTTAAAATGATTAACATCAGATAGGAATTGATTTTACCAAAATCTCATCAGTTCTGGAACATGGAGAGCAGGAGGATTATAAATGGGAACCTTATTTTTTGCGCCTTTGCTGAGAAACGTTCCCGATGGGAAATGTGTATTGCACCGGTGCACTTTCATGTGACTTGTTATTTAAAAGGCAGAGAGCAAAACAGCTCTCAATTTCACTTTTAAATGTTAGTTAAGAATACGCATGGCGTAAACAAGGAGCCCAAAATCTATCATCAGCTCTCGACAAAAAACAAGAAAATGAAATGTGCATGTGACTGAATTGCAAGAGCATTCTCTTAAAGCTGGGCCTTCGGGTCTTCAGGGCAATTCACGAGTACCAATGTGGACATAGAGAATCGCAAAGTATACAAGGATGGCTCGACACAACGATCAGAATCGCGATTGGCCACATCATCACTTTCATTGATTGAAAAAGTAACCCTTGCGTCGTCTGTAGAACGCAGACATTTTGTGAGTTGTCCGGGTTGGCACAGGTTGAAGAGGAAGGGTAGGTTCTGGAGGATTTCATGGTGGGATAACAACAGAACACCACACACACACACACCGGGGATGAGGTTCGGCATCTCCACTGTTCTCAGAGGAAGGGTTGTATAAGCGGCTATATGGCCCGTGGTTGGCACTGAACTCAAGAGGGATCATTTTCTCGAACAGTGTCAGGGTGGTGACGTGGCAAAGTAAATGTCAGGGCTTAATGTAGGAGGACCTGGCTTCACCCGTCCAAGTCCAATTTTTTCCAAGCTTTATTGCCCTCTTAGTAGAAGCAAAGCTCAAGAACAGACAATACAAAACTCGTCCTATATAACCTTCCCTCTCCAAAGAAATTTCCCAGAATATTAATCACTTTTCAGGACCACTGCAAACACGCACCGTAATTCTGAATTAAAGGAAAAGAATAGGAAATAAAACTACACATCTGAGCGCCCATCTAATAAAGTTAACAGACGCCAATCCATCTTTATAGTAGGCGTGGGATTATTTTACATAGTCTACAAAAGCAGACAGTTCCGGTGATACTGCTGGCTAGCTAGCTTCAGGTCCGTCACAGGGTGCTGTGGGTTTATGGTGCCCCCATATGTTTTCTTGATGTCTCCTCTGGTTGCTTCTTGGCTCAGATAGCATGACCTCTCTTGCCACAAGTCACCTTCCTAGGCTTCTAAGATGTTGACACAGCACTCACCTACAGGTGAGCACTTATGATTCTTTGCCTTAGAGCATAATCGAAACAATTATCAGCAGAAATTCATCCCCCCCAGCCCCCCGCCCCCTGGTCTGTGTGCTTTCCAGACTGAAGTTATTCTTACCTACCAGCCAATGGTTGCTCGTTTGGCAATGCGCCAGCAACAGCCTCTGGCTGTTCGACTCTTCATGGCTCTCTGGCTCCAGCTGGGCTTTGGGTTAATGCCCCCAGCAGGCTTGCAATCAGCTGCTTCATGCCTAAATATGAGTGATTGCCCCCAGCATGCTCTCTCTTATGTGCCTTCATTTTTGTCTGATTCTGGAAAGGAACAGAGATGCAATGCTCAGTAAACTGCTCTTCCCAGACTCTTTCACTGTATCTCAGTATGTATGACATCTCCAGATCTCTGTCCTAACTACCACCATGATGGCCACCTTCTGTTTGCTTTTATACTGTTTCACCCGACCTACCTTCCCGAAAGGTTCCCAGGGATTGAATGGGTTGTTTCCTTATTAGCTCTGGGTTACATTATTGGTCAGAGGTCTCTGCTTCCTCTTTCCAGCCATGCGTTATCACCTCTAATCGTTATTCTCATGTTTGCGATTTCCCCCAATTGCTATGTTCAGTAATAGACTGCTCACCATGAGGCATACAAGCCTAGGACTTAAAGGGTCCAGTTGCCATTTTAGTGTCGGGCAGAGCCATCAGAGTGCCCATGCAACTCCATGAGCCAGCTCCCTAGGGCAACACGCAGTGCTCTCCGCTTATGCAGTTTGCAGTTTGGCCAGACCACAACTCTTCAGAATCTGTGGTGAGTGCTTGTGTTTCAGCATCAGTGGGTTTGCAAGCTCTCTGTCTGCTCAGATGTGCCCCTGGAGAGAGCACAGGCTAACAAGTCGCTCGCTCGGCTGCACAGAGTTACTGTCAGATGTGTGTTTAATGTGGCAGTCCCTAATCTGGTGACCTCTATGTCTAACACCCTAATTTTCCAGAGTTTGAATCTGTTATCTTCAACAGGGAGTGCCTGCATATACAGATGAGAGTGACGTGATGCAGCACCCAAGGCCATGTTCCTCTCCAACATGCTCCTCCAAGGTGTTTTTATTCAGACAGGTCACTGGGAAATTTCAGTTTTCTCCCAGTTAGTAATGTGACAAAGTCCCCCGCTCGTCCCTCTGTATGATGGTTGCGGCCTGTGTAATGATGCTGGGCCCAAGGTTGATGTGGAAAGGATCCCTTAGCCAACTCCCCTAGGCCCTGGTCAGGAGGAAGGGGCTCGACACATGTGCCACAAAATGGTGCCGTCCCCTTAAGGGATCCATGTAAAGTAACTTTCTCTGTCCAAGTCTCACAGTTAGCCAATATATACCTTGGGATGATCCAGAAGAATCATACTGGTGGTTTGCCAATGGACTCAAAAGAAATGCGTGCTTCTACGAGTACGGGGGGAGTGATGAGGTGGGCTCTGGGCACAGAAATGCAGAGAAACTAGAAGAGAAGGGAAAGAGCTGTGTGTGTGCAGACCTCTTCACTACAAAAGAGTCTCACTTGTTTTGGGCAGTCTGGGAGTTTGAGATGAGTGGCTTTGATGTGCGCAGCAACGCTACCCTGTTCTGGCACATTTCGACACATATGGAGGGTAAGATTCATGATGGCAGCCGGCCAGTATATTGGCTCAGTCTACAGGTCCACAGGGAGAGGGGTTGGGGCTGAAGGATTGGCAGGACATCTGTTATGTCATTAAAGTAAAAGAGTAGATTTGGTAAGAGGGATATAGGGATATAGGTGTTTGGAGAAGGAGCAGGAATACACATGGCAGTGGTTGGAGGACAGAACAAGAAACAGATGTGCAGGCGATAGAAGCAGTGCAAGGAGGAGTGGAAGAACATTAAGAGGAGCGAGGAGGAGGGTAAAAGGAGTGTCAAGGAGGAGACGAGGAACATCAATCAGGGAAAGGGGTGTGAAAGGATTGTAGAGGTGGATTGGGGGAACATTAAGAGGAGGGAAAGGAGGGTGAGAAGAGCAAAGAAGGGCAGTGGAGGAACATCACGAAGAGAGGCTAAGGGTGACAGGAGGAGGAAGGATGAGAGGATAGGCATCATGAGGAGAGAAGAGTATGAGAGGAACAAAGAGGTGGAAGACCAAGAAGGCAGTGTGGGGACACTTCAACCCTGAACCTGTGAGTGACTCTCTTGAACAGCGGCCCGGAAGGAAGCAGGTGCAGACAGAGTGACTCTCTCGTGCCAGAGCCCCAGAGGAAGAGGGGACAGAAAACATTATGAGCCTAAAGCCATTTACAGACCCTTAATTTCATAATATCTAATAATATCCATAACCTACCTTACTACATAGGGGGTAACTCTGTAGATCTCTTATTCACTATCGGCCTATTTCTCTCCTTCCAGTCCTCATGAAGTTGACGGAAGCTACTGTCACTCCACAATTATCCAATTTTCCTGAATTTAATTGTTTCTTTCACCCACTTCAGTCTGAATTTAGGCTAATCTGTGATAATATACATTCTTGATTATATTGCCCTGCTTCAGGACCGTGGTGAAGTAGGAGTTTTAATCCTCCTTGATCTCTCTGCAACCTTTGATACTATTGATCACGGGATCCTGGTGCAGAGTTTGGAAAAGATTGGTATTGCAGGCTGTCGGCTTCGGTGGTTTTCATCTTTTCTGTCTGATCGCTTTAAACCAGTGTTGCTTCCTCCTTTCAAATCCTCTCGAGTGGCATTGACATGCAGTGTCTCGCATCTCCCCTCTTGTTTAACCTGTACGTGCGCCCTTTAGCTGATCTCATTGCAGAGCACGGGGTGCAGTTTTACACCTATGCATATGACACGCAGGTTATTTTCCATCTAAATTGCCCGGTGTCAGATTCCCCTTCCAAGTTGCAGAATTCTATGTCTTCCATTGGGGACTGGATGGCCTTGAATTGGCTAAAACTTAATGGGGATAAAACAGATGTCCTTGTGCTGGGTCCCCCTGCTCACCCCGTTCATTGTGGAGTGCTGATTAGTGGCCAGCTTCTCTGGGGCCCTGTCCCTTGCCCGTGTAATCTGTTAAAATTTTGGGGTTTACATTTATTTCATGCGGCTCCAGAGAAGCTCAAATCTCCTTTGTTTGCTAGACCGGCTTTGTTAAATTGAAAGTACTGAGGAAGATTTTGCCTTTGCCCCCTCCTGAGTCTTGAGCTAACGTGGTTACCTCCTCCATTATGGAGTCTGTCGGCTACTGTAATGGTGTCTATCTTGGCCAACCAGCACGTTTACTTCAGTGCTTGCAGATCCTGCAGAATTCGGCAGCAAGACTGGCTCTGGGGGCTTCATGACTTTCTCATTCTCTAGATTTAGTGCACCAGCTGCACTGGCTTCCAATTGGAAGTCAGATCAAGTTTCAGACACTGTGCATTGTGCCATTCATAACACTGATGTTGAATATCTTTGCTTACAGCTTACCCTCTACAGGCCTGCTAGAACTATGTGTTTCGCTGAGAGTTACGAGATACTGCAAAGGTCGGGCTGGGGGATGCTCTTTTTCAGTTTTGGCCCCTACTTTGTGGAACTCTCTGCCTGTGTTGCTGATCACTTTCAGTTTAGTAAGACTCTGAAAATGTATCTTTTCAATTTTGAGGCAGCCGGGCCAATTCTCTCTCCCCCATCTGTGTTTTTAACGCCTAGATTTTAACGCCTAGATCCCTTCTGGCCTTAGTTGGCGCTTTACATGTTCCTATACCTATACTATGCCATATCATTCATCTCCACCTCTCTCTCAGCCACTAATCCTACTGTCACATCATCCATATCTGAACACTCAATTGTTTCGACCACCATCTCCTTTCCACCCTCTGACCTTTCCCCACTACTTGCTTCACCTATTATTACAAGGAAATGTAAACCTTCTGCCATTCCCCTCTTCTTCTCCGACCTACAGTTCTCACTCTCCTCCTTCACACTGATGTCTCTTCGACCACCACTGCCTTCTCCAGCTTCCAATCCCTACTAAAAGACTCATTCTCCTCTCACTTCCCAAAGCTTAATTTCATCCCTATGTCTCAGCATCCTCAACCATGGGTCACCCTACTCAAAGACTCTCTGCACACTGACATGTATCAGCTGCTGCACAAATGGAGCTGTACCCACTCGCATGAGGACCTGCAAATCTACCTCTGCCCTGAACTCTCTCAAGTCCACTCTTGATGGAGCGAAAAGGGAATTCTACCTAACCCTCATTGACTCTCAGTCCAAACATCCTCGCCTGCAACAAGGTTCCCTAAACTCACTCCTCCTAAGTCTATGGCTATCAACGCCACTCTCACAGCAAATGAGTACAACTACATTGCGTCTCTTAAGCACTCCAACAGATCCTCTATCCTAATTCTCTTTGACCTGTTTGCTGCCTTTGACACTGCCGATCAGTCTGATCTCCTTAATACTCTCTTTCTACTTGGGTTTTGCGATCAAGCTCTTGCCTGACTTGAATCCTACCTTTCACCATGCCAATTCCGTCTCCTGGAGCAACATCACCTCTCAACTCACTCTTCTAACTGCTGGTGTTCTACAAAGCTCTTTCTTGGGTACGCTCCTCTTTACACTGTACACCTCTGCTCTTGGGGAACTAATCTCCTCCTTTAGGTTCTCGTTCCAGCTCTTCACAGACAACACTCAAATCTTCATCTATTTTCCTGAACTCTCCTATGATCTGCCTATCAAACATTTAAACTATCTCTCTGCCATTAAATATTTGATGGCTTCGCACTCCCAGCTGTTAAACTCTACCAAAAAAGAGGTGCTCTTCTTCCTTGCCAAAAGCTCTCTCTCATCTCTTCCTCTGCCTATCCAGTTCCCACCCAACCCTTCTCACACCTTCTTTACTTTCATCTACAGAACTGGAACAGCAGCTTGCCTCAGCCTCCTAAATATTAGGAAAATCAGGAACCTCCTTCCTTTTAACGCCGCCAAGCATCTTTTAACCACTCTTGTCTTCTCTAAACTGGACTACTATGCCAGCATCCTCTTTGGTCTCCCCAACTATGCTTTCTGTTGGTTCACTGTGATTTTATTGCGGAAATAACAGTGATCTACAATTACAAAGTGTAATAAATATTGCATGACAAATTATTGAAATGCCTTTTACAGTGCACATTGTAAAATACCTATTTTGGGGGGCCCTTACCTCGCCTACTCCTAAACTCTCCTTGTTTCCCTCCCATTTATCCCACTTTTAACCCAAATCTTTTTTTACACCTAAAACCCACCCCTATCATTACATTTTCTTTTCTTTATTTAGATATGTTTTCTGCTTTTAGGTATTTTTCACCCACTCTGTTATTTCTTGCAATATTTTTTCATCTTTGTAAATAAATTCTTTATTGTTACCTGCAATATTATCAGTAGATACCCTTCCGGTTCTCTCAACAAGATCATCAACTTCGCTACCAGCAGTATCTTTGAACTCCGTCACCTCACATCTACTTCCTCGTACCGTCACCAGGCTGGATGGCTGACGATGCAAAACAGGGCGAGATTTAAATGTCTTCTCCTGATTCACAAATCTATCCACAGTAAGGCACCACTGTTTCTATCCAACTCGACAAGCCTTCTCATAATCTCTGCTCTGCCTCCTCGACTGCCCTTGTGGCTCCTCGGCCTCACTGTGCTTTCTCTCGCTTCCGCTCTTTCTTCTTGCTCCACTTGCATTGAATTCTTTTTTCCTGGATCTTCGAGAAACAGTCCACGCAGATCTGTTCAAAACCAAACTAAAAGCCTACCTCCTCGCCTCTGAGTTACTCTCTTAACCTACCTCTGATCTGCCTGCTAGCTAACATTTTTCCCTCGCTTCTAACCTGCCTCTGTCTCTCACTTCCTCTGCCTCCACTCCAGCACTTCAACCATCATGGTCACATCCAGAGCACAGCTGGCCGTACCGCCCACCTGCATTTAAACATTTCTAATGCTGGTTGTCTTTAATCTATGTATGTCCACTTATGTACTGTCCCCGGTGACTGTTCCATTTACTCCCCTCTAGAACCTGCTCAGAATGTCCCTCAAACTCACCCCACTGTAAGAAGCTCACCTCGTCCCATCACATCTGATTTCCTATCTAATGTACGTTCTTTTTTTATCAGAAGAGCATTGTTTCTCCAGTATAAAAATAAATAAAATACTGATCTTTGGAAAGCCCAGACCTTCGAGAGGTTATCTTGATCATTTAGTATATACAATTTATATTTCTTACATTTAATATTGTGTCCCAATTGTAACAAGTCCCAAATAAAATTAATGTAGTGGAATGACCATTTGATTAATCTTTGCCCGCGTCTTTTCTTATTTTAGGTATATGATATTGTGCCTATATAGCTCCAAGGATCAGAGACAAGGCAGCCACAAGGTTGCTAGCTATATTTGGTGTCAGATTCGCACTGAAAACCAGCTGGCCGAGTCCACTGGCACTATGTTTATTTTGGCAAACATTCTTGTTCTGGCCCTGTTCACACGCCTACATTCTGAGCAGTTTTCTGTGAGTGAAATACTTAAAAAACTATAGCAAATATTGATTCACATTTCAATGGAGGTTTCCTTGAAAAGGGTCTGCTATGATTTGTTAGCACCTGATAGGTGCATCAGGGCAAATCAGGTTGCTGAGAATGCGGGCAATAACCTCTCATATAGCTCCAACGTTCCAAACAAAGGCACACCAAATGTTTTACCTGTCTTCCAATAGAGGTGCTTCTGCCTTCCACGGATACTGCCGGCTCCTGCGCTCCTTGGTGTGCCATTCAGCGCAATGGAAATTAATAGGGGTCTCTTACTCCTGGGAAGGAGTTCCATTTTCATTGAGACAGTGCCCATGATTATCTAGTGTTTTAAAAGAGGGAAACATGTCCACATTCCGCTTGCTTAGAGCCTTATAACCTTCAGCTGTGGGCTATACAGGCATCTGAAAGCTTGAGCCCTTGTCACCAACCATGCTTCTCTCGGCCAATTAATTCAGGATCTCGGCTTAAACTGTCATTAACACCCGGGTTGGGGGAGCCAGCCAATCAGGTGCTAGGAACGCCGGCTTGAACCGCTGGTGTAAGCTTGCGTTCCAAGCTGCTTTATGGCCGGCTACCCCTGCCGCCATCGTCCCTCCAAACCCCATCCCCTTTTTTTAATTTGAATCCCCCCCACCCCAACCTACCTTATTGAGGCCACAGCAGAATTCGCCACCGCAGCCGTACCTTCCTCTTTGCTCAGAACGGCTGCCATGGAAAGGGAAGAGGGGCTCCGTACGGTGCCCCGCCTTCCCTTTCCGGCAGCCATGTTGGTAAAGGATTTTCCTTCGTACAACGGGACGCCCCACGCGTCCCGTAGTAGGAAGGAAAATCCTTTTTTTTTTTTTAGCACCCCGGGTTGCCGCTTTGGTAACCCGGGTTGCTCATGGCCTTAACACCCGATCTGGCCTGGCGGATCGGGTGTTAACGCCACCTTATTGCCTGCAGCTATGGGCTGATCAAGCTGTCTGATAGGAATATGAAAGCATGCATCTGCATCGTGAGGTTTATGACCTCCACACTGTACTGACATGAAAGACTGATTTTTTTGATAAATGCCCTACTGCAGTTGATACAAAGTGCCTTTAAATAAGAGTATACAACAGTGCTCAAAAGGCTGTAGACAACCATACATAATACAAGAAGACTCAGACTAAAGATACCGCAGAACAACAGCATGTAGTCAAGCAAACTGACTTGAGTGACACAGGAAGACACAGGAATAATAGATTAATAGGCTTGATGAGGGCACCAGTAGAACCATGAGGGAAGCTCTTATTGAGACACGTCCATGGCGTGATGCGAAATGTGCCAACATCTCAACAAAAATGCAATGGCATGTCAAGGCAAAGGCCTCCATCTGGAATACCATCAGTATCGGATTCTTTCTATTGTGCATTTGCATAGCTGGAGATTGGCGGCTGGGAGTCACATGCAACTAACCCAGATGGCATTCAATCCTGTGACACATGAATCCCAATGGTCTCGTACCACTGCTTCCTGTAGGAGCAATGTGACCCATGAGCCTGCATAGTGCCCAAACTAGACTTGCTTGCAGCTTTGCCCAATTCATCAGTCTCAAAATGGCACCATGCAATAGAGTACAAGTGCAGTAAATCTGCCACATGCCATTAGTCCTTCTAATATATCATAACTCTCTGCTTCTTAGTCTGCTGCGCATTATTCTGTGGTGGACAAGACCAGGACTGGACTGGGGCATAAAATGTTCTCAGGAACCAATGAAAAAGTGGCCAACAGTTGCAAATGGCAACTCATTCCTTTTGTGAAAGACTGTTTGAGTAGTACCCACTCAGTACAAAATGTGCATTTTAAAGAATATTTATTCAGTAACATTGGTCAAAACTACTGCCAGCATGGTGAAATAACTTATCCAACTGTTAATTTGGGTTGAAGAACCGGTGGTTCATTGAAGTAATGACTCTTTGTATGATTGTATACAGATTTTATAAAGAATTGGAGCAGTCTTGTTGCTTTATATTTGTTGGTGATTTTTTAATACACTCAGCCTACACGTATTTCAACCCAACATGGGTCTTTTTCAAGCCTGCGGTGACAGAACAAGGTGGGACTCATATGCAGTTTAGGAAAATAACCACCCGAGTGGAGGTGACCAGTGCAGTGTTTTGGACAGTGAATTTACATAGTCTAGGTGAGAATAAGACGTTGTGTCGCTCATGAGATTTCAATAGGCACATTTACAGGCTTGGTGTACAAAATTGTGTGTATACAAGTGGTGTGAACCAGGTGTACATTGGTTGTTGTGAGTGACATGAATACAGTGATTCTGAGTTGTTGTTACAGTTAGGTAGGCATATAGCATGGATGATTACATATGCATTGCAATCAAACATGTTATTTAAGCATTGTATCATAGCACCAAGGAAGGAAAAGAGGGAAGGAAGAAGAAAGCATGTTGCAGTTAATAATTGAGGGATTGATGCCAGACCGTATGTTTACGGGTAGGGAGCCGTGATGCACGTGTCTTACCGTGTATGGTGATCACAATGCATATATTATGTTTGATGAGCTCTGTCAATAGGCTCTTTTATAAACCTGCAAAAGGAAATTGAGGGTGGTGTAAGTACCTGTGCCGCCCATAGGACAATTGTATCCCATGGTAAGAATTGAATGGGCGAGAGATACAGGCATGGGTTGCAAACCTATGTTATAGCTGTGCATGGTCTGGAGGCATGGTATGCAATTGTTAAATATAGCCATGTAGTATTACAGTTAAAGGGTGAGGCGGCAGGGAGCCTAACGGTGCAACCGGTAATTACAGGGCCGTGGTGCAGAGAAGGAGATACCAGATCCGGGTGAGGGCCATGAAGGAGTGACATGTTAATGCCCAAGAAGCGACTACTGAGCACATAAAGATGCAGGTCCTCGCTGTTGGGAAAATAAGAGGGGATAAAGGGCGGGAGGGTTGGGGGGAGGGTGCTCGTTATGTGCCGCCCCTATCGTTTAGGTATGGCGCAGTGGGAAGGTGTTCCTAAAATTATGCAGTGTCATGGTGCATACGTTTAAATAACCCGCAGCCACTCCTAAATGGTGGCAGAGAAGAAAACATAATGGGGAAGGAAGGGAATTAAACTTCACCGCAGCCCCTCCTGAATTGAGGCATTGGGAATTGGTTATTTGCCCACCTATCTATTGCTCATGACCTTGCTAAGCCCTATGGCCATTCCCACCCATTTCCTGCCCCCCTGCCCAAAACACCTCCTCATGGGAACTCTTTGAGCTCGCTTAATCAAGCCTTCCCTTCAAACTTTGCATTCAAAGTTGCCTGTCAGTGTTTTTAAAAAGCAGTCTTCTGAGAGTCAATGACTTAATTGGAGTTGTAAACATGATACTGTGTAATAAAAATGTCTTAGCCAGGTCTGCCTTCAGCCACTTGATTTATAAGCACTATGTGTGCCTTCATTGAAGTCCTGTTAAAAACTAGCATTGTCAAAGCCAACAGTTTTGGCTTGCACTTACCTATTAGGCATTTGCCAGGCACTGCTATTAGATATGCAGGCACTCTCATCATTTTTCACCTGCTACCCTCAATCGACAGTTAATATCCCTAAAGCGGTTCTGACAAGTGCTGTTACCATGCCTACACAAAAATCCAAACTGTTGCCATTGCCAAAGGGTGTTTTTAAATGTGGACTGTGATATCTAGTTTCTAATCACTACGTCTGCACTTGACCACAAAAAGTGTGAGTTAGGTCTAATCAATTTCTCTCTGTGTGCAACAAAATGTGTATATGTTTGATGTAATCTAAATACGTAAAGAAAAGGTACTTTTTGCCATCCTGCAGTGTCCCTATTCTATATTCTCACCACATGCATAACTCATTCACCATCATATCCTGGTGTGTGTTTCTTTAAGTCTAAACTGGACCGCACAATCCATTTTGTTCACATTAAAAGTCCTCTGTGTACTGTAAAAAACTGTAAAAAAGGCAACTTAATAAATTGACTTTGATACACAAGCGGTCGGAGTAACATAACCGCTGAGTCAACATGTGGTGAGATACACACGATCAATGCTCGGTTCTTCATATATGGTCACGATATTTGATAATATACGATCATAGGTTCTCCGCTACGTATGTACAGGCATGGGTGGCGCCAGCCTCTGGCTTGGAAGCCCTCCCACTTTGAGGCACAAGGCAGCACTCTGCTGTAGCAGCCAGCAGGGGCACTGATAGCCAAAGGTGCAACCGCAGGAGCCTGTCGGGGCGCAGCACTGTGCATTTACTCACGTACACACAATCATGAACCTGGCAGCAGCAAAGGTACAGGGGCAGAGGACAAAAGGCTGCCCAGGTGATATCAACGTACTCCCCATGACAAGCCATAGGCTTAACTGTTGGGTTTAGATGGCCCACGCCTCCAATGATTAGCATCATTTTGTGAAACTAAATAGCCACTTAATTGGGAAGCAAGATGTATCCATTGGACCAAACAAAGGTGTAATGCAATTCAGCCTCGAGGGCTCGCAGGAAGGTATTGTGGGGGTTGGCAGTGCCATGGGTTTAATGGCCCCACTCGCTGCCAGCTTTCAAAATTGTTATACTTAGGCTGGATCCACCCATGTGTACAGGCCAAGTGCATGTGCCTGACTCTAACCTGATTTATGTCCGCCTTTACTTTACTGTGTTCTTCAGTTTCACTCTCAGCAATTCTACCAGCAGTCCAGCATGTGTGCAATTCCTTATGATGCATCGCGGGAGATGTTTCTGACAAAAATGTAATCTCCTCTGAGTTGCACCTGATAATAATAGAGATGCCTGCTCTGCTCAGGGGGTTATTATACACGTAGACGTTCCTGCTTTTTAATCAGCTGAATACGTGTTAATTTCCCCCCATCCTCCCAATACTCACAGCCAGGGACGTCAATTTGGGGTCGCCAGAGGTCGCAACTGCGACCTCTGAGGTATCCCTTGCGACCGCTAAAAAAAAAAAAAGAATAAAAAAAAAAAATAACATATTTTATTTTGTAATGCCAGCTCCTGGTCTCTGGCCAGCACCATGTGGCTCTTTACTTCTGGAGTTGCTGGCTTTCTTGTTCAGGCTCCTTAAAAAAAATAAGAAAAATAAGAACAGGGGTGCCACAAGTCTAACACTTTCATCACTGTACCTAAATAAGAAAGAATAGGAATACCAATGTGTCTTACTGGAATTCTATGCAATTTTTGCTTCACTCATTAAAGGTTTATTTCAGGCACACTTCAGGGGATGAGTCACTGATTTAGTCTGTTCTTAACGTCTCAACTCAGCCTTTCATCCTTCTAAGGTCGATAAATACCAACACAGGTTGGGTGATATTGGGTGTATATATTTTCTATATAAAGCGCTTAAGCGCTATATCACATCATTATCATTTGGTCATGGACATCTGCTTGAATTCACAGTAACTTGGTAGTATGGGCCTCTACACACTGATCTTAACAATACATATGGCGATCCATTCTTGTACGAAATGTACATCACATTATAGTGATATCGTAACCATATTTTTTCGTAGTGTACAATGCTATGTGATGACACTTCCTGTTTTGTCAACGGGTGAAAGGTCGTGTTCCATCGCTTCCCGCAATATCACTTCGGGGTGGGGTCAAATTAAATCACTTCCTGTGATGTCATCAGGGGGGTCAAGGGTCGTGTGATGTCACTTCCACTACCCCTGACATTTTGGTGATATGACATCCCTGCTCACAGCTACTGCTTGGAGCCCAGTGGAAAGTGAAAGGCTTCCCTTTGACCCCGAAGCTAGCCTAAAGGCCAGCTCAGCTGACCGTTCCTTCAATACAATGAAAGGCAAGACAGCAACCTTTTCACGAGGGCTGTCATGTGACACAGAACTCTGCTGGACAGAGATGGGGGAACGTTGGGACGATAGTGTCACTTTCATGCGCTGCCTGGAGGGCGGACACAACCTTTAACAGCCTGCCAGCCCGAGCTCTCGGGCTGCATAAAGAAATAAGTAAATACAATTCTGAGTTCCAATGCTGTGAGGCAAACAAAAACAGTTTAACAATGAAATGCACCACCAGAGATGTTCCAAATAGTTTCTAGGCAGAAACATGTGATGTGTCAGTGTTTGTTTTATGTACTGGTGTCATTGTTGAGATTAAATTAATTGCTGTGCTGCACTGAGGAATATTTGTTACATAGATAAAGGTTCATCCTATCTTGTAATTTCTACATGAGATGTATAAATGAAGATGTATTTGTGAGAATGGATGTGTTTGCGAGCACCTGGGGACCATTCAACAAGCAACAGTGCTGCAGGAAACAAATCCCAGTAACAGATCATAACATTGTTGAAAAACAATTTACAAACAATATGGAATGGGAATCATATTAATGAATGAACGAGATTTAACGCAACATTATTCCTGCTTTAATGTTGTGAGGGTCAAAAAGAGTTGTCTTAATTTCTGATTATGATTAGGCAAAAGATGGATTTATGTTTGCTTGAAAGACAAATGGACAGCATCCTAGCATTAATCCATTTCCAACCACTCCGTCCCGCCGTCCAAATGTGCTCCTTTTTTCATTTTCAGAGGCTCGACCCTGAACGTTAGAGAAATACTAAATGGGCCTTTCCGGCATGCTATTCCCACCTTCTGCTCAAACAGAGGTTTTCATTGTCTCGAGAGACTAGTCCGCCCTCAATATTCATGTCCACTAGATTTCACGTGGTGGAGTTCTTGCGGGTAAAAATGGCGGCACGCACATACTTCTGGTCCCATTCTCCTCAGGCAAGGGGCATAGGACCTCCACCCTCTGACATTAATCTGGCGCTGTCAGGAGGTGTTATGCAATTTCTAGAGGGTTTGGAGTGTATAGGTTGGAGTGCTGACCTTCTATAGCAAGTTAGTTATGCCTGGTTGGGTGCTTCTATCTCCGGCTGACACATTTATTTTTTCCAGTCTTAGACGTTGGGTGAATGGTGCTTTGTGTGTGTTTCATTTTAAATGGAGGGAGGTGTGCTATGTCCGGTCCTGGTCCCTGTATGCATGTCCAGGTGAGTGGTGGTGTCAGTGTGGAATGTCAGCGAGGAACCGTGTGTGTCTGAGAAGAATGTTGTGTGGTTGGAGTTCTGATCCAGGCAGTTGATGAAGATGTAGCCTGGGTGGTGGGAGCCAGTGGGCTCTCCATAAGATCTTCCCAGCTCCTTTGATGCAACCTGATTACCTGATGTAGAACTGATGACCTGATGTAGAACTGATGAGCAATAAACTACATGAACTATTCTACTGAGCAAGTGTATCCTTTTGCAACCCGCATCACAACATTATACCCCAATATGCTTTAACTATGACGTCATCCTACGTGGCAAACTGTAAAACCTATCAATGGGAGGGATTAGATAGGGGAACATAGCTACTCATAGAATACATATGGGTTAGTACTTCATTGGCTGTCTCTTATCTGTGAGGCACTTCTCGAACCTCTAAATATGCATGGTACTTATTACAGTGGACAAAATGGTAGCAGATTGGTCTATGCAACATTGTATAGCAGCAAGGTTGCCCAACATACCAACTGATTTGTTGGCATTCCCGTCCATCCTTGGACCTTCGGCTCGGCTAGCAGCACGTAAGAAAAACAAAACCTAGTTGCTTGAGTCACGTCAGATTACTCACCACTTTCCCAATTAGTCCATCATCTCCCATCAGTCTGACCATAAGCCAAAGTTTCCCATCAAAAGTTGACCTTGTAACTTGGTCTCTGTTCTGGGGAATTCAAGGGAGCGTAAGCCCATCACTATCTTTGTCCATAGCTTAATGAATAGCCCTTGTTTGCGACTTCTGTATTACTTGTGATGAGACCACAAATGTGTCTATTTCGATGTCCTATTTACTGCTATTTGATTCAATTATGCTAGGTGTCATTGATCCTCTTGACCTGCTCACTCCACCGTGTAGGAGCTTATTCATTGTTAATTGTGCAATACAGGACTCTTGCACTTTTCATACCGCTCCCTGTGTGGCTATTTTTGACACATTTAGCTGGACTAATTTTGCTTCCTCCTTTCTACTCTTGGCTTTCTCCTTATGCTTCTCCTGCATCAATCGGCAGTGATGCACGATTGTCAACTGTATTTCTGGCCATGGTTTCACTTCCATTCCCACCTTTTTCTTCATCTGCCGTTGCACTGGCTCGAGTAGTCCCTGACACAAAATGTGGTCTAAAGGCACCATCTTTCTTGAAAATAAGTGAAAGAATCTTCATCCTCCTCCATTTTCTTAGTCATAATAGCACCCATATCTGATATGGGTGCTATTATGACTAATATCGGGATATTGTACTCTCAGCGCCCACAATACATTTGCTCTGCAATTACTAAATGGCTCTCCATCGTGTGTTGTGTTTTGGGCAGTCACACCTGCGTATCCTGCTTGTTTCCAAATGTTGTCAGCTTTCTCCCCTATAATGGCCGCCAACAAGCCTTTTATGTCACCTATGGCTAACGTCATTCCTGATGTCATTCTTTCTAGCTCAAAAATCCATCTTCCGGCACCGGAAGTTAAACTCTGTAATTTACATCTTAAATTGTCTTTATACGAGGCGCTGTTGAGCAGCCGCAAATGGCCGCTAATCTATGAACTCCATTAGGAAAGGCCTATTTGTAGCATGAAAGAGTGCACTTGCACTGCTTTAAGCTGGGAACCAACACCAACCGCCAGTGTCAGATGATCTCCTGCGTAACTGGTGAAACACTGGATGAGCTGCAAGCCGCCGTTCCTTCGCTGCCTGTTGTTCTTGCCATGGAGGCTTCCCGGGGCCAGGCCATAGCAGCGCCACACGCTGACGGACGCAACAGCATCTGGACCGGGGGTGAGGTGTACACGGTGAGAGCGGCTGATGGTGCTGACTCCGGTGCACGCCCCTATGACCTTGAGACTGAAAACATATCGGGCACGGGATGACCCTTGCTCTACCTGTCCTCGATGCCCTGAGATTCTAGGACCGGCATCTGGACCTGGGCAGAGGAGTACGCGGTCAGAGCAGCTGATGGCGCTGGCTGCGGTGCGCAGCCCAACAACCTTGCGAATGAAAACGTATCGGGCACAGTGTGACCCTTGTTCTACCTGTCCTCGGCACCCTGAGACTCTAGGACCAGCATCTGTCAGCCCTGTGAGACGGGAGATGTAAGAGTCCTGGAGGCTGCTCCAGGAGAACTTGAGTAACCTTAAGGTAAAGTTGCACAAAAACGGAGAAGGTACACACTGTTAACTCCAGACACCTCCCCCTTTCTCCATATTTCCACGTTCTGCACTGTGAATAAAGCTGCCAAGGATAGCATGAAAGACATCATAGCTCCACATAACAACTAAACCGCAGTGAATGTGCCACCCCACAAAGCAGCAAGACAGGGAGACGTAACATCCTGGCTAAAAGATACTGCAGGAACGCAGGCTTTGGGAGGGTCGCTAAACCTATACTACCACAGTGAGCACTTAGCTCTGCGGCCTTCATTATTGTTGAAAAGTCAGAGTACAAATGACTGCAGTTATGACTAAAGAGGGAGAGAGCCAAGGGAGACAGCACATGATTGATGCATATATGCAGCAATTAACCAGCCTCGGGCAGAGACGCCCCCTGGGGCCCAGTGTGTTGATGACAATGCAGGGGTGACTTCTGAGACCCCAAGCCTTAAACAATTAATGGACAACATGCAAGCTAGCTTTGCTTCTCTTACTGGTAAACTAAATGACATACCCAACTAAAATAAAAACCCTCAACAGCAAGATGGAGCGTGTATGTTCGAGGCTCACGAAAGCTGAAACCCGGATTGGCGCAGTTGAGGATGATGTTCACACACTTAAGTCTCAGATGGCAATTGTGACTACAGACTTGAAAAAGGCCCTCTGCAAATGCAATGACCTGGAATCCAGGTCCAGAAGAAGCAACATACGAATTGTGGGGCTCCCACAGAACTTTGGCCGTGGCCCCATGGAAACTGCCATTGAAAACTTGTTGAAAGAACTGCTGGGTGATCAAGAATTCTCTTCCATGCTTGTGGTACAGCGGGCCCACAGAACACCAACTGCAGGACCCAGACCTGAGCCCCCCCCCCTCAGAACACTCATAACAAAACTCCTCAATTAACGAGACAGGGACATCATCATCTGCCTCGCCAGAGAAAAGGGTCCATTGAAATACGACAACACGTCCCTGCCCATCTATCCCGATTTTCCCGCAGCTGTACAGCTGCTTCGTGAAAGAGCCACACCCCATGCTATGCTTTTCCTGGTGAGACTTTGCATACAGCATAGGGGGGAAACCTTGTTCTTCGCATTACCGGAAAAGGCGGCCTCATACTTTGTGACCAACATACCTATCAAAACCCAACTGGCAGAGAATGGGGGAATGGGAGAGTCATCCATGCCCACCAGACCAAGACTGGAGTAACAGAATGGTTTGTGCTATATATCTGCAAGTTATCCACTGAAATGTAATATTCTAGTAATGTTTAAAATGACCTTGTATCATGGTACGGATGTAATGCTTATGGACCTTATTTGAAGCAGACTCGTTAATCCTTTGATACGTTATTGAGTTGTGGAAGGCGAGGCTCTATCGGGAGGTTTATATGCAGAGGTAGCAACCCTGAGGCAAGGTTGCAGTTCATTGTTGTGGTGTTTATGCACAAGTTGGGACTGAGTCCAAAAGTAGGTAGGGAAAAAAGCTGGGTGGGAACGGTATACATGCCCGTGATTGGGAGGGCAATGAGGGTGGGGGTAGGGGACGAGAACAAAAGGGTAAATAAGTTGGAGGAAAATGTTCAGACCATCACGAAACCTAAACTTGTACATCTACGTTTGCTGAAATGAATGTATGGACTTGCTCGCATTAGCGGTATGCCTTTTCATTGCTTGTATCACTCTGGAGAGGCTTAATGTTTAAGCTGGAATGTGCAGGATTTGGAAACTTCACTAAGGCAAGGAGGGTGGTATCCTACATTAATTGCCATGATGTTCAGATTTTATTGTTACAAGAAACACATGCGAAGGGAGGTGCAAACACTGCGTTTGCTAAGGGCTGGGGCTCATATAGGTTATTTACCAATTACTCTTTGCAATTCAGAGGTGTATTAACTCGGGTCCATAAGAGGGTGGCCTTCATCTTACTACATTCACATATAGACCTGGAGGGCAGATATGGAATTGTCCATTGCAAATTGCAGAATAGAGTAGTCCTTTTGGTAAATGCATATGGCCCAAACTTAGACGACCCAAACTTTTACCTGAAACTGCCTGATGTCATCATGGAATATCCATTGGTCCCGGTAATATGGGGTGTGGGGGGTGATATGAACACCATTTTGAACCTAGATCTTGATCGCACAGGGCGGGTGCCCAGACCCCTATCGAAGGCGGCCGACTGCCTCCTCGAGCTGTTTAATACACTTGGCCTATATGATACATGGCGTACACAACACCGACTGAAAAGGGCTACATGTACTACTCCACAGTACACAATATGTCATCTAGAATAGACATTTTCCTTATCTCTGACTGCTTGGTTGGGCGGACAACAGAGTCTAGTATACTTTCTCATACCTATTCTGGCCACTCCCCAATTAAGCTCTCCCTAAACTGGGATGACACTGTTCCACCTCGGAACCCATGGAGGTTCAAATCAATAGCCTTACAAGACTTAGTATTCCAAACCGACTTAGAAAATTACATCTGCACATACTTTTTGCTGAACGACATTGGGGCTGTGACACAGGCTATGCTCTGGAAAGCATTTAAGGTCTACATCACGGGGATGGCCATGTCGTGGGAATTTGGTGTGCTGCGTGATATACACAGAGGCATAGACAAAAGTGAGAGTGAGCTCCACAAGATAGAGGGTGAATACGCGGCTGCACCTGATTGTACTAAACTGGCAGCTATTAAAACGCAATTAGAGACCTATAGGCAACTGGCGGTGGAGAGAGGGGAAATATTTTGTCAAACCTGCCATGGCCAGACACTATGGAGAAGGAGAAAGACCCAGAAGAGTGCTGCTATCCGCATTGGGTAAAATAGACAAGGGACGCAATAGCATAGTGGGAATTACAAATAAACACCAGATATTGTGATATTTGGAAAAAAGAGACCAATAAAGAATTCACGCAATTCTATACAGAGCTATACCAGACACAAGACTTGGGGGGCGAGCCGGGAATTTGAGAGGCTGCTGGACTCAATTCCGCTGTCTCTAATATCAACTGATGCAAGAATCCAAATTAATAACCCATTCTAGACAGAGGAAATATTTCACGTGATAAAAGAATTGCCAAGAACTAAGGCCCCAGGCCATGATGGACTTACAGAGGAATTGTGTGTGGAGTATGGTGCCCATCTGGCACCAAACCTATTGAAATGATGGGAGGAGGCTGTAGCAGTGGGACAACTTCTGCAATCTCTCTGAGAAGCGGTCGTAATCTTCTTGCTTAAACGGGATAAACCATGCGATGAGTGTAGCTACTACAGACCACTGTCGCTAATGACTGTAGACACCAAAATATATCCAAAAACATTAGCTAATAGGCTGTTACCATTAATGCTAGCTTTAATTTCAGGCCGTTATTATACCTGGTAGGATGACGCCCCTCAATCTTAGATGCCTATTTAATATCCTAGCCTGCATATCCCCCCAAGGCTCATGCAGTGGCCATGGCCCTCGATGCCCAAAAAGTATTCAAGATGGTGTCCTGGCCATTCTTATTCACTGTTCTTCGGAAATATGGGCTGTGTGATGTTTTTATAAGCTACATTAAAAAACTTTATACAAAGCCCATGGCCACCTTATTAACCCACACGACACAGTCTGCTCTATTTGAACTGGGCAGAGGGACGCAACAAGGGTGCCCATTGTCCCTGTTACTCTTCGCCATGGCAATAGAACCAATGGCAGACTTGATCCATGCCCGACACACAAATAATGGCATTCGAATAGCCGGAACCCCAGAAATAATTTTGCTATATGCGTACGACGTCCTACTGTATGTCAGGGATCCACAACAGAACCTAGACCCCAGAATGGAGGACATTGCCCAAATTGGGGCATACTCTAGGTTCATAATCAACTATGGGAAGTACGAGATGTTTCCCCGCACAGACGACACACTCCGGCCCCGGACACAAACCATGTTCAAATAGGCCCCAGATAAACTGAGATATCTGGAGTATCGATCTTTAGATCTGAGAATGAAATATTAACAGATAATTATGCCACCCTAACGAAATACACAAATACTTAAACATCTGCATGGTCGCGGATCCCTCGATCATTGGAGGGCAGACTTGCACAAATCAAAATTATATTGGTACCTAAAATGCTATATACGTTTGTGAACGTACCTATACGGCCAGGCACTCGCTTTTTCGAAGAGCTACATAACACCTTAGCTAGGTTCCTGTGGTACACTGTGACCGTGCAGAAATGATGGGAGCTGATGGCACTGCCATACTCTATGGGTGGGTTCAAAGGACCCCACCTAGAGGTTCATTGGATGGTGGCCCAAGCACAATTTGCCTCCTATTGGTATGGTACAGGGGAAACTCTGCCACATGTCAAGCTAGAGAAATCAGCCATGAAGGGGCTGGAAATGATGCCACTTATAATGGACAATACATATAGAAACGACTGCTCATATGACCCTGTGTCTACCACATTAAGAGCCTGGAAGTGTATTTTTCATAGAACAGACTGAAAAACTCCATACTACCACTGGTTACCGCTGTAGGACTTCCCACATCTTTCCCCCACACAAGCTGCTGCGATTTGTAGGTGATGGGACATTCTGGGAGACAATTGTGTAGGGGACTTGTTCCCCGATGGGAAGCTTTTGACAGTTGAAGGTTTGAAAGCAAAACATGGGGATACTCAGGTGGGTTTATTACAATATTACATTTGCTGTCTCTTATCTGTGAGGCATGCCTCCAACTACCTCTAAATACCCATCATACTGATTATGGTAGACAAAATGGCAGCAGATTGGTCTATGCAACATTGTATAGCAGGTTGCCCCACAGAGCCACTGATTGGTTGGCATTCCAATCCAACCTTGGGCTTTTGGGTCGGCTAGCAGCACATAAGCAAAACGAGACCCAGGTGCTTGAATGACGTCAGATTACTCCCCACTTTGCAAGTTAGCCCATCATCTCTCATCAGTCTGACCATAAGCCAAAGTTTCCCGTCTGTAGTTGACCTTGTAACTTGCTCTCTGTTCTGGGACATTCAATGAAGTGTAAGCACATCACTGTCTTTGTCCATAGCTCAATGAATAGCCCTTGTTTTAGTCTTCTGGATCACGTGCGAGGAGACCACAGATTTGTCCATTTTGACCTCCTATCTACTGCTATTTGATTCAATTATGCTGGGTGTCATTGCTCCTCTTGGCCTCCAGCCACTCGCTCACTCCATCTTTTATGAGCCTTATTCATTGTTAATTATGCAATACAATTCTCCAACGTTTCCTGACTCTGCATCACTGGACTGTTTCTGAGGTAGCTGGATTGAATCTTTGCACAGGCCGTGGCCCATTTTCCTATCATGGCCGGCCTTGCCAAGTTATATTTTCCTCTATAGCAAGCTTCTATGTGTCTCATCTATGTTGCGTTGTTGCGTATTTACACTTATTGGTCAAGACGTTACTTCATTCTTCTTTGTATATATGATTACATGATTGTTTCGTACCTGTTTCTCTCATCACTTTAGTAACATTGTTAATCGTCAGTATTTTCGTATTGTTTCAGTATGTCCTCGTATAGCTTCTTTATGACATCACTCTGCCCTCGTGAAATTTCACTCAGCACTACATGATATCCAGTGGTGTGTGCTGACATTCTTCCACACGACATCCTTCCACTCCTTCAGTGCGAGTATACATCCAATACGGTTGTCTAAATGCATATAGTCTCTCATACACTCGATGCGATATAGGCATAACACATTGAGTACCATATATGGCCCTTCTGCTGCTGTTCCAGTATGACGGCGATGGGGTGGGAGTTAGGGATTATGCATCTACCTGCTCCTCTACAACTGTTCAAGGGAACATTTTGTATGTTTCAAAGGTTATCTTTGCTGCTAGTTTTATCATAAGGAAGTTAATGCATAATACTTGCCTTGTGTGTCTTTTAATTGAATGTAAACCCCGACTAATATTAGTGAGGGGGATTAGCCACGATAGGCCTTTCCGAAGATCTCAATCATGCCAGTTTTGATATCCTTTTGACAAAGGCCTAGTTCAAACTAAACTTCCCAATGTGGGGAAGACAAGTATTGCAAAAAAGGTTTCTCTAAGCCAAGTACAGATATATTTTGAACCATAACACAGATTTGCATGACATTTTCCAGTTTGGGGGGGACCCAGGTCAGACATCCTGTTTGAAGAATTGTTTGCTTACAATTCAAAAGTTACTAGACATAGAATTTTTAGAATAGTTTTTACCTTAAATATGTTGTCACCTGCCCCCTTCACATTTAAATCAGCTAGAACCCCCCCCTGATTCACCTACCTGAACACACTTCAAAGGGCCGTACAGAGAAAAGTCTGTTTTGGCCACTAGTATCCTGGCTTGTTCATTGGATTGTTTAATGATCTCTCTGGGGTATTTTTTCGCAAAGTGTCAGGCTAGAAGGTCAAGTACTTTTATGCAATCTGTTTCCAGTGCGCCAGGCATCTCACTAATAGGCAGAAGCCGTTTCACTCACTGTGCTTGTAGATTGCTTAAAGACGACGTACCAGCTGCTTAAGTTGGCCAAGTGGGCCTGCTGTGAAAGGCTGCTCATCCCCCTTGCTGAGCTAACTGTGTCCACCAGGCCGACGATAGGAAGGCTTCTCTGCCAATTGCGACAGCTGCTGTGAGAAAACCAGCAGTGTGGGCGCTGCCACTTGTAATCTCAGTGTCAGTTGCAGATGTATGAAACCGCTCCCGCAATGGACTGCTGTGCCAGTTTCAACAAATCACAATCGGCGCAATCATGTTACACACTACAAGAGCCCTGAGCATCCAGCTTACATATGCTGTACAGTGTGTGCATGTATCTCATTTTGATCCTCTACTGGAGATAGATCAACATCCCTCTAATAGGGACCTTCTTTAAAAACAACAAGCAGCATACATTTTGTTACACAATCGAAGGGGTCTACTTAACTTAACACGCTGCATAATATTTCATTAAATTCTATATTGGCCATTTTTTCATTAGTTCAAAGTTGAACTAAAAGACGTATGCCGTGGTCACGATATGGAGCAAACAAAATATGTGGCTCAGTCACAAGATCATTGAGAAAGCAAATGTTTTGGGAATCCACATTACCAGAAATGTGGCAGCCATTTTGTAAGTGGCATGTTTCAAGAGGGAAGCAGGCCTCTCCCTCGCATGCCACTAATCCTAACTCTATGTACGTCACAGCTGCATCATGCCTGCATAAAAAAGAACCAATTCCAAACTTTAAGTAGTCAGATATTGAAGATCAAAGTCACGCCATAACCCATCAAACGTTTTGCTCAGAAAAGTGAGACAAATAGCACTAGATACAATTCAAAGCGGCAATGCCAGCACTATAAGACACCAAACAGTTCCCTGAAGCTATAATTCTTTTTCATGTTGTAGGTGTCTAATTTAGTTTTGACTTGTCTTCGTTTGTATTTGTATTTATTGGAATATTTGCAGCGCTTTCGCCAAAGCGCTGTAGAAACAGCACAAAATGCTACAATTAATTCCAAGCTGATGGAGAAAAAATAAACAGGTTTAAGAAAAGAAGGAACTCATCGGGGTTGTGACACGTGAGCCTTCAAACGGGAACAGAAGCTATGGAGCGAGGTCGAAGAATGAACGGGTGATGGTAGAGAGTTACAGAATTTAGGGGCGAGCAAGGAAAATGAACGGAAACGAGAGGAAGCACAGGGTGGTTTTCGGAGCTAATAGTAGATGTAGTGATGGAGACCGAAGAGAACTGGAGGGGAAGTATAGAGTGAACGGAACAGAACAATAGATTGGAGAGCCAGGTGGGCACATTCATAGAAACAGAGAAAATGGTGGAAAATACAATCATCAAACGAGAGGCGAAAGTGTGAAGCAAGAGTGTCAGCAAGAGGAGCAGGAGGAAGAGGGAAACAAAAGACAAATGGCTGCATTATACATACACTAAGCCTAGGGCAGCAAGATGGGAGGCAGAAAGACCAAGAAGGAGAGCAGAGCCGTAATCAATACGCTAGAGAAGAGAAATGTATCAGGAGTTGGATAGCATGAAGAGAGAAAGACACAAACACAGCGAATATTATCGAGATGAAGCGACACATAGAAGCAGTGTTAGCGACACGATTACAGACGAAAGCGAAGAGTCCAGCGTGCCAGCTAGGTTACGAGCAGTGGTGGAAAAAGCAAGGACAGTGGGGGAAAAGAAGAGACCAGAGGGACGCGGCAGAGAAGAGAAGCAGGGGGATTAGAAGGATTGAGGTGGAGAAAGTGTGTCGGTGCATCCAAGACTGGACAGCTGAAAGGCATGCAGAAAGAGTAGAATGAAGAGAATCCACTAAGGCGGAAAAGGAGATAAAGATTTGCGAGTTATCAACATAAAAGTGACAGGAACAGTTAAAGGATGAGACAAAGTCAGATAAAGGGATAGAGGAGTGGGCCAAGTACAGAACTCTAGGGAAACCGTATTGGAGGAGACGGGAAGAAGGGGATTGGTCGGCCCAAGAAACAGAAAAGGTGCGATTGGTAAGACAGGAGTGACACCACTGAAGTACAGAACCGGAAAAGCCAAGAAAAGCAAGAGCAAAGAGCACTCATCTTTTAGTAATCTTGTAATAACTGATGACTAAGTCTGAGTTACTTTACATAACTTGCTTATAGATTTAATTAGTTGCTTTCAAGAGTAGTCAGACTTACTACTGGACTTACTACTGGAAGTTAGTTTTGTGACACCAGCTTTCCAAACCATGCATTCAACATAGAGCTGCCAAAAACATGCAGAGCGCATTCTGCTGTTCCAAGCATAAACTGAGATCCCTGTTTTATAAAGCAGGCATGAATCGCTATGCCTTTATTGTGTGCTGTCCAAAACATGCACTAAAGCAGATGTCAAGGCATCTATGTGCCTGTTTTCTGTTGGTAGCCTTTGGTTATGGTAGGCAATTTATTCATTCCGCAGATGTCAAAAAATTGCCTATCCGATTCAAAGGAAAAATCACAGCTGTCATTGTATCTTATGGTCAGAGAATATTGTTTGTAAAGAGGCAGTCTCCGGAGCTGTGCATACATTCCTCAGAGCTGCTGAAACCAGTGTGGTTAGAGAGTGAGAGTAGGGTGAATGAATGGATGACAGGCTGGATTGTTGAGTGAGAGTATGAGTGTTGCAGGGGTGTATTGGTAAGAGAGGGGTCTAAGAGGGCGAGGGATGAATTGTGAGTAAGTGGGTGAGTGTTGATAAATAGGGACACGTATTGGCGAGTGACACTGAGGGCGGGGGATGATGGATTGGTGAGTGAGGGTTAATGTTGGTGGATGGATTCTTAAGAGACTGACAGAGTGGGCGAGGGCTGGATCAATGTACTGGCAAGTGAGAGAGTGAGCGGGACGGTGGGCACAGGTTCTGTTGCTCGACTGCCACCTGGATAGCAGTAATTGGTCAACAGGATGGAGTGGTAGAATTTTTGGTATGCCATGTTTTGGGGATTTATAGTATGCATTGCTGCCATTTGCATAGTCTCCTGGCAATTTGGTGGACATGAAAGAGAATGGAGTTGGTTAGGGTAGTGGGGAGGGACAGCTTTGCTGTTGTGTTGATGCATGCAGATCAGAAGTACTTTGAGCTCTGCATGCAGGCCTGTTTCTAAATGTCATATGGCAAGAGCACAGAGGAGTTTGTGACCAAAAGGGGGCTTGGTGTGTCTGTGGACTAGGATGCACTGGCCAGGACTGTGTTGTGCAAGTTCTTTGTAGTGGTTTAATGTCTGTTGGGAGCGTTATCCTTGCTCCTTAAAGTGACTGTGATCCAGAGGTGGCGCCTTACGAATCTGCTATAAACACATAAATACTGTTCAATTGATGTATGTGAATGGCTTAGATGGTATGCATATAGTGTGTTTGAGGACAGGGTTTGAGAATGTTAGTACATAGAGGTTAGTGGAGGGTCTGGCGTGTAACTCAGAGCAACCATCAAGTGAGGCCTTTGCAACATCTTGGTAGGTGTGCACCTTGGAGGGGGTCATAGTAGGGGTGCTCTTCCAGTAAGGTACTTGTGAGCATATGTCCTGAGATGCTCTTCAGCAGGTTGGGGTCTTTAACAGAGGACAGTGGACTTGGGCAGTGGCTGGCCCTGGATGAGAGTGGGGGGAACACAGGGAGGAGCAAAAGCAATAGGGAGCATGCAGCAGTGGTATCAAGTAGACAATGGGTGAGAACAGTTCCAGAGTTAAGTTCAAGGTAGGTATTCCAAAGAGGGAAGAGTACTGGTGGAGTCCATAGGAACAACTCAGCCTGCTACAAGTTCTGGGCATTATATCTATGAGCCAGTCACAGGAATTACAGTGAGCATCAGAGAGAAAAACACAGTCTGGCTCTAATTGCATTGAGAACCAGTTGGCCAAATCACAGTGCGTCACTAGGAAACAAAACCACAGAGGTGCACCTGGGAACAGTACAGTATAAGGTAGAAAGTAGAATGTTGAGCAAGCATCCATCTCTCTCTCTCTCTCTATCTATCTCGCTCTCTCTCTCTCTCTCTCTCTCCCTCTCTTCTCTCTCTCTCTCTCTCTCTTATCTGGGAATTGGCAAATGAGGGGAGGGGGCAGTTAGGCTCTGACTGGCCTATAGGGCAATAGGGCAATGTCCAAACCAAAAACACAAAATGCTACGATGGGAACGTATTTTGGGTCAAAGTGGGCCACTTTTTTGGCTCATGTGGGCCAGTCTGATACGTTACTTCATCATGCGGCTAGTAGTTTTGAACAGTGTTACTGAATAAATATTCTTTCAAAAGCACAATTTACGTCACATTCCAGTAAAAACAACCCCTGTGGGTACTACTCAAACAGTTTGTCACATAAGGAATGAATTGCCATTTGCAACTATGGGACATTTTTTCATTGGTGGCCAAGAAAATGGTATGCCCCAGTCCAACCTTGGGGTCATTCTGGTGACTCCACTCATTACCATAAGCAGCATGGTAAGGGTCAAGTGAGGCATAAACTGTAGACACATAGAACGGGCTGCTTGAGATATGGAAACCGTAGGCTCTATAGGAAAATCTATGCGAAAGAAAAGGATGCAAAGAAAGAACAATGGCAATTTAAAAACAAGCATGTGAGCGGCAGCCTACGAACAGCATCCGAAAAATTACATGTATGAGGAAAATGTTTCATTTGAGCAGCCCAACTACAATCAGAATATATGTCCTAAGTAGCTGACATGGCCCGAGATAAATACTTCCAGTTAACAGAAAGTATCCAGCAACCTTTGTTAAAATGGAATAACAGTCCAATCTGGGCTGAAAAGCACAATGGTTTATAGGAAAAGGAAAAACTGAATTGGGCCTTGCATTGTGTATATTTTCCTTTACAGGACCAGGAATCTGCTTTTTTTAGAAAGAAATAAACAGAGATAGTTAAGATATGTGTTTGATAGGAGTTTGATTGCTATCATATGTAATGTTACCCCGTTTTGAGTAAATACAAAATAAATGTGGGGAAAACAAAATGTCTTTTAAAGGATGCATTGATGAATAAGGCCAGCAACTAGATTTGGACAAATGGCACTCCCCCCCCCCCACTCCAGCATAAGGAAAGGGGGTAGGCCTGCTTTCCCAGGAGAAAAGTGTGAACACTGGCTTTTGAAGCCCAACTATAAATGCATATGACTCTGCCTGGAGCTGATTCTCAGGAAGCCAGGCCTTACAGAGCAAAACAGATGGGGACCATTTACAACTTTCATCTGTCTCTGAGTTTAGACTAGACACTCTTAAATATACAACAAATAGGCTCTCTGCAGCAGTGCCTCTTCCATGTAATCTGATCATTTGATCAGCCAGGCCGTTCCAGAAGGTAAAAAATTCCTACCTGTGAAGTCCTAGTGTCTGCTACAAGAGGCAGAAGCTGGAATCACTCAAGGAGGCATGACTGGTTCGTAAACGGCCGTTGCCAGAAGCCTAACTTCAAAGAACTTGCACTATGACAACAGCATTCACAAGAGTTATAAATGCCCCAGTTCTGAGCTGAAAGGAACTGAAACCAGATGTTCTGTTAGCAGGCAGAGTAACTGGTAATGTTATGTAACATTTTGTTATGTTGATTTATACCGCGCACCGCTATCACACACGGGCAGTCTCCAGGCGCTTGCGTGGCTCTGCAAAACAGGGGGTGTGTGGGAGTTAGTGAAGATAGGATGAGAGGATAGGTTCAGAACCAGGAGGAACGGGCGTCTGTGAGTGTTGTTTGCATGTGAGAGTTGGTACGGGAGGCCCTGTGCATTGTAACCATATGGGTAAGACACAGTGCCTCGGGTGTTGGCCAGTGTTTGCGTTGGTGTTGGTGTGTCGTGTGATGTTGGGCGGGTTGTTGTTGTGCACACTGGTCAGATTGCATCATAAGGGACCCAGAGGCGTGCGTGGCTGTTGATGTATGACTATCTGGTGTCTAGGTGAGTACTTGTGTCGTTGACGCTTTTATGAACTACATGGCGGTTGGTTCACTCTAGGTGTGCCTCCAGAATCTCAGAGAGATGATGGGGTGTGAATATTGAATTGATTCTTGGTGTGTTTATGTGTAGTGTGGCTAGCCCAAGGTCTAGTGTAGTAGCGTTGGTTATGTTGAAGAAGCAGGAAGGGGAAGTAGGTTAGTAGGTCAGTCAGTCAGTTTGGTGGAGCCTCTGGTGTTATTCTTTGGTTGCCACTTGATGGCATCAACCCATGTTCTTGGTTGTGCTTGCTCGGCCAATCTCGCCTCCTCTTCAGGTCCGGGCTCACTTTCCTTGCATTATGGTCGCAGGTTGGTGGTTGAAACTAGTGTGTTCCTTGTTGTTTGTCCAGGTTAGTTGTGGTCGTAGGGTGTGGAACCGATGCCTGGTTGGTTCCTGGAGGGGTGCAGAGCAGGGGTTCTAAGTATAGGGGGGAGGCCCATGGTAATGGGTTACGGTTGACCTGGCTGTGGGCGGGCAGGTTGACGGGGTACTAAGAGTTTGTGGTTTACCTGTCCGAATTTCCTAGGTCTATAATTGGGCTTGGTGTTATCCCTAAAACATTTCCTTTGGTTGGTCTGCAGTATTTCATTGCTCTGTCTAGTTGTTGGGACGTGGAAGGGGTGCACGAAGAAGGTGGGGCTGGGCCGTGTTCGGGTCCTCTACGCTATTGGCGCTGTTATCTGTGAAACCGTGGACATTTTGGAAATAAGAAAAATAAATACCTTTTGATTTTTACATTTGGAATCACTTTATTGCTTGTAACTCCTGAAGGAAATGTCAAAGTTAATAAAAGAAATATACATATCCAAGGTGAATGAAAAGTTCTATCAGTTGAATGTAAAATTATATTTTTGTTATATTATGTTCATTATGTCAATTAGGCGAATGTGGACATTTTCACACAGAAACGGTACCCGCCAATGGTAATTCTAAGATGGAAATGGAAATTTTGTGTTTAAGTAAAAAGCCAAAGTCTGTAACTCATCCACCATATGTCTCGACGAAACAAAAATCATTTGGTTTGCCTAAGTGAGAGGAATTTGATGAACTGATTTAGTAAAACGATGACATGTGAGGAACACGCTGTTCAAGAAAACTACAATTGTTTAATGTAGAATTATCCAAGATGACATCACATCAAATGGGAAGGAAACTGGGTGTAGAAGACACTCCCATTAGACTGCCCTCTTCATTAAAATGCCCAATGAGTATGAAGGGGTGATTTTGTTGGATTAGTGTGATGTCACCTTTGGCACTGTGTCCAATCAAGTTTCTGCTCTATACAAATTAAAACCCAAAGATTCTGGGGACATTCACTTGCTCGCTCACTCTCTGGCTGATGAAGGGGGAGAAAGGAGAGAAAGGAGAATTGATAACAGAAAGGATAAGAGAATAGATTGCTTTCCTTTGGATCCATTTCTGGATTGCTAACTGCACACTGTAACAGGTTCCTACTTGGAGTTAAATATCCAAGCCTTCCTCAGCGCAAAAGACAACAGACATGCCCAAAACAGAAAGAAGAGAACCAGACTGTGGAGGGAAACTGATCCCACCTTGTGGAGTGATGCCCACTTTTTTCAGAGGGTGAGAACTGAACCAGTCCTTAAGAGGTACCCACCTCTCTGTCAGACCGCCAAAAGAAAAGCATAATGTCCTGACCACACTACTGACCAACAACACCGAACACCCTGACATCCAGACCTGGCTCTCTGCTATGAACCTCGAGGGATTCACACCCCAGCTGGAGGTCTGTACCAAGTCTCTTGGTTTCAACATCGACAGACACCTCATGTTCAAACACCACATAGCAAAGAAGACACACACAGCTTGGTACCAACTTTTCCTCTTGTGGAAAATTAAGCCATTTATCCCAGAAAACAACTTCAGATCCACTGTCCAAGCCGTGGTCTTCTCCCATTTGGATGGTGGCAATGAAGGCCTTCCGGCGACTACCCTTGCACCCCTGAAATGTGTCCTTCGTGCTGCAGAAAAATGCATTAAAGGACTCTGCAAATTCCATCACATTACCTGACTCTTATTGAACGGTAGTGGCTTCTACTGCAAGCCTGTATCATCTTGAAATCCCATTGCATCATCTACAAGGCTGTCATCCTGAAGTCTCCACACACTACCTAACTGAGAAACTCAGTATCTCCGGAGGCCTGTGATCCACCAGAAGTACCTTGTGTGCTCAGCGGGAACTCCAATCCCAAACCTAAAATATGCCATTCTAATCCACTTCAACTCAATTAAACAGCAACACAAACCCCAACTCTGCTAATACTCCACAAAATTCACCACTTGGATGCTCTCACAAATATGCATCTCAAAATTCACCACTTGGATGCTCTCACAGATATGCATCTCAAACTCACCACCTGGATGCTCACACAAATATGCATCTCATAGCTTCTCATGTGTCCAGTCAGACCTCTGCTGCTTTAAACTCTGCATGGTTCCACCACTAACGTTCTGTTCTCTTTAACTGTGCTGCCAAAGCCACCGCTTTTACTGCTTCATTACTCATCACGTTTCGTTTCCATCAGCTCGACAGCAAACTTCATAATAATCGAACCGCAACCAACGCAGCCCGAAATCCATTGTCCTCATTCCATTTATGAAAGTAATCTCTCAGAATTTCCATGTACGTCATCCCGCTTGGTACAGCACACGCTTAGAGGGCCATTCCTCTAACGTACTTCCTCCGAACATGGAGAAGTAAACTTAATGGCGCTGGGTCTTTCTTTCTGCATTCCAGCCATTCCATCAAGCTGGAACGCAGGGCCTGCTCGGCGTGCGTGACACCAACAGCCCCCACGACCCTCACCATGGCCCCCAAACTCGGCCGCTCATCATTTTTTTTTTTCACAGTTCCTTGAGGCAGAGTATTGTCTTGCGTGGACTGCACATCATACAACTTCTTTTACTCCAAGCGCCACAGCATGCACATGACAGCTGCTGCCTGTAGCTTCATATGTACACTGGCAATGTATACGTTCTTCTGGCTGCCTGCATGAATACACTGCTCCAGTCTCATCCTCTTGTACCACATTATGCAGGACTTATACCTGTCCTGGTCAAGCATGTAGCATGGACAATTCAACATTTGGCCTCAGCTCAGCTTCTCAGCTTCCTCCGCTCTTCACATGGACTGACTTCTCATGTGAGGTCTCACATCTTCTTCTTCATCACTTGATCACTCTCCCCCTCTTCTCTGGGCTCACTTATCTGGATTCCTCATCACCAAAATGATGTATCCTAAATCCGGTAAAGGACAAGGAGCAGGAACCAGACTGACCCAGGTAAATTGTGAATGAAACATGGATGCTTTATTCTTCTTAGTTACAGGTTACAGCATAGAGGTTGGTGAGAAAGTACGTAGCATCTACTCCGGTCCCTTTCATAACTCCAAGTCCCCAACCAACATCCTTGGAACCCTCAGGCCTCCAGCACTCCGCATTCCACACAGCATTCTCAGAAGCCTAGCTTACACACACAGTCAGACTCCTACATTCAAGATACAACACATCTCCTTCCCTAAAAAAATAACACACAACAATTGTGGATGACACTCCCTCACATGCCAGGACAAACCAACCACAACAAAACTAAACTCCTTCTATCCTGGCCTGCCATGCCGGGGTCTCAGTACTGCCACTACTGAGCACAACCATGTCACTGTGACAAAAAAAACACACCTACAATCTAAACCCTCACAAATATAACTAAAACTCCTTCCGCCAGGTACTGCCACTCCCAGGCCACAGATCTGCCACACCTGAGAACTAACCTAACCCCACCACCGGGGCAACTTCACTAACCAAACAACATAACCCCACCAACAGGGCAAACTCCATTGGCCAAACAACGTCCTAGGTAAGTTGAAAATGAAACATAGATGCGTTATTACTTCTTAGTTACAGGTTACAGCATAGAGGTGGGAGAGAAAGTACATAGCATCTACTCTGGTCGCTTTCATAACTCCAAGTCCCCAACTGACATCCTTGGAACCCCCAGGCCTCCAGCACTCCACATTCCGCACAGCATTCTCAAAGGCCTAGCTTGCACACACAGTCAGACTCATACATTCAAGATACAACAATTCTTTACTGCCAATTGCCCACCCTTGCCCCCCCTGTTAGCTCCCTGCTCATTTGTTCTTCGCTTCCCTCACTGTGTTCTTCCCCCTTTGATTGGATAGTGCTTTGTTGATTCCTGAAGCTAGGTTCACGCTCAATAAATACCCTAACAATAATAATCCCCCTAATAATGAATGTCCTGGGGAACATTATTAGGGAAGTGATACTCTAAAGGGGAGTAGATTAAACCCCTGTACTTTTTAAGTACTGAGGGGTGGAGTATATACATTGACTTTGCATTGTGAGAAGTGAGGGAATATTTCAGAAGTGTATGTGCTTCTTGTATTAAATATTTGATAGAATAGGTCCTATGGTGTCTATACTGGGAGATCCCCTGCGTCCTTCTCTGTGTAATTATCAAACACAGACGAAGAATTCTGGCAGTCAAAAGGATATCTGTCTGTGTGCATAACTAGAAAAATAGTAATTTCCTGGTTACATTACTAAGCAAAGTTCTGTTACTGGTGCTATCCCATTCAAGACAAAGGGAAATGGGGAATTAACCTCTACCCACTTTCTCTCCTTTAAGTTGTCCAATGAAAATGAGAAAGGTACACTTTTACATGGGAATCCAATAGAAACACCACTGAAGGGAATTTAGCAAAAATAAGCTTTCATTTTGTAAGTGATTCACGTGCGGGAATGTTAAGTAGCTTGTTTAATTTGAGCTTTCAACAATGCTCTTCGAAATTCTGACACGTCCATTGAGTAAGGGGGAAGTATATATTTTCAATAAAGGGGAAGTAGATATACTTAGGCAGGGAAGTTCTGATTTAACTTAGCTTTTAACAAATGAAAGCTTTATCCTGGACCCTCATGCATTTTTCAATCTGTGGTGCATGCGTGCCCAGGGTAAACAAAATTTACACATGGTGATGTGTGTGTTAACAAAAGTCTAATTAAGTAAATGTAGTATAGTAAAGTGATACAACCAGTGTATTTATCATTCTTCCTTGAGGTTGGAATTTCATAGATGCATAATTTGTTTATATTTCAATTGATTTAATTATTTCTATTTATTGATAAATCGATCTTCTGTGCAACCCTGTGTGTTTCTTGTTCAAAAAGGGGCCAGAGGCTGTATGGAATCAATATTGCTAAATTGGGGGTCCAAGGTTAATAAAAAGAACATTATTAAATAAATGAAAATTGTGCAAGCCTCATTTGGGGTGGGTGGAAAAGTCCCTCGTACTAGTTGTTTCCAGAATAAAACATCCTACAGCTCTCACTTCTTAAAACTCACTCTAGCTCAGGTGCTGGGCTCAGTGGTCAGGCAACACCTGCAGGGGAATCATCAGGCGATCGGAGAAGGGGCCAGAATCTTGGTTGTTTCTCAAAGAAGTCTAAGCCTGTGTCGCCAAATGTCCTTAATCCCATTTCCTATAGTGTTTGCAATAGGGTCAACCATTCCACCTGATCGTCCATTTAGTGATGAGCAGAGGCACACAATGCAAGGTGAGGTGGGGGATATATATATAATGGGATTTGGGGGTAGAGATAGGGGGAGGTGGTGGGAAACACAAAGAGTCCAGGGTGAGAAGGAGTGGGCGGAAAGAGAGGTTTAGGAGGAAAAAAGAAACCCGTCAGGGTAGGGGTTGATAGTTGGTGGAGGTGAAGGGATTGTGTTTTGTGGGGGCAGGTGAATTGATATGTCAACCACCATGGATCGACCAATATGTGACCGCTCATAGGTAAAAGCAAGTGGCAATCAGTCTGAGTGGGCAGTAGTTGGGGGTCAAGCAAAAGAACAGTCCTTTCCCTGTCGGTGACTAAAAGACAGAACAGGATGGTGAGTGTTGAATGGATGGATTGGTGGTTGAGAGGGTGCATACTGGATAGATGGTTGGATTAACTGGTGAGAGTGTGTGTACTAGGTGAATGGATTGGACTGGTGTGAGAGGATGAATGTTCAATTGATTGATGAGTGATTTAATAAGAGAGTGAGTATTGGATGAATGGGTAAGTATTGGGGAATTGATAGATCAAGTGAGAGATTTAATGAGAGGGTGTATGCTGGATGAATGAATTTGTCAGTCAGAGGGTGAGTGTTGCACACATGAATGGATTGGGAAATTAATAAGAGGGCAAGTGTTGGATAGGTATGTGGGTAGTTGAGTGAGAGATGCATGGGTTGTTGAGTGAGAGTGTGAGTGCTGGGTGGTTTTATTGATGGTTGGGAGCGGGAGTGATGATGTGAGAGTAATTGAGAGGCTGGAACACTTGTTTAAACAAGGGTAGCCCCGAAGAACAATGCAGGATTTTTTAAAAACCTCCCGTTGGCTTGTGTAGTACTGTTACAGTCTTCTCTGTCTGGAGGATATGGATACAACACAGTATTTTCTTTAACACAGAAGAAATGCTACCATTTATGCACTCTACACAAAGCTAAAGGTACTCCTCCCACTTCTAATATGTCTGCTGCAGTCCTCCCACACCTGCCCCTTTAATAGACACTGGGCTTTTGGCTAATATAGTTAGTCATATTTGTCAAAAAATACTGGTAATTTGGATTTGGAAATTCAATACTATCTAATGGCCTCTCAAATAAAATGGGCCCAAAACATTCAGACACTTAGTCAAAATATATATTCAGTGTCATATATCAACACAGGATCCAGAATGTAGCGGCCAGGACACTTCTGACACTCAAGAGCACTGACCACATCTCTCTGGTACTGGTTTCCAGTGGCACCCAGATGGAATTAAGTGCATTATGCATGAGCCACATGTCAATTAGCAACACAGGCTATGAAGGCTATATATAAGCTGTATCAACCAACATGGGCAACACACTCGGATCTTTCAGTGATTCTAAAAGTACGCAGATCAGATCGTTGCTCGCAGGCCGAGTTTTCTCATACACGGCGGACAAGCCCTGAAATACTATTTCAGTATGGTCAAGAATAGCAACAGACTATTTTACTTCACGGGAACGTCTGAAAACATGTATGGTTACTCAAAACATGTAGAGCCATTTTTGACCTGTTAATGGAAGGCCTAATGAGGGTGTTTCCTTTTAGTGCAGTGGATGTGACGGTGCACTTTATAAATAAGTTTTCAATAACATAACAAGTCCATGACTTGTGGGTTTCGATAGTTCATAAAAAACAAGCTGTAACCAGAATGGCATAGAAAACTGTTTGAAATGGAAAAGGGGAGAGAGTGACAGTTATGAAACAGCAACAAAACTGATCTTGAAGACCATCTGATGTTCAAATTACAAAAACTCCACAACCGCCACAAACCATGGTTCAACAATTCCCTCTTCTCTATCAAGCAGGAAGCCAGACACCTAGAAAGAGCCTGGCAAAATAACGCATGCCCTCAGCCAGGACACCTCTCAGACACTGCCGCAGCAAATACAAAATAGCCATGCACAATGCAAAGCCACCCATTATCTCCAAGAACTCCAATATGCCACCAATCGTACCCAGGAACTATTCAACATCATCAAGTCCCTCCCTAAACCACCAGCTACACCACCATCCACTGCAGTATGCAACTCCTTCATTGACTAATTCAACTCCAAAATGCACATCATCATGTTAGTTCTAAAGCCTAGCCCCTTTTGGGCGACCACTTGCTAGTCTCCAAATCTACCTTGAGGGGTGTGGATCACCATGCCCCCCCCCTGCTCTTGTATCTCAGGGCGATTGTGCACTGTGTTACTCCTAAGTTACTGTGCTATGGACACACAAACATAAGGCACAAAAAAACCACATGAATCGACAATTAAAACACTTTTATTCATGCACAGCAATGCATGATGCAAACACTACTATAATGCAAATCTTGAATTTGCACCTTTTATGCTCTGGGTGCATATCTACAATGCAATGCAATAACTGTAAGGCTTACAGGCTTCTAATGCAAGCAATCTAATAGCAACTTATCCAGTGTATTCATACATATGGCAAGTGTCAGCATTCAGAATTCCTCTCCAATCCACACCATTCCTCTCCAATCCCCACCACACTTCACTCTCTCTCTCTAAGACAATGCCTATCTGACTTCCCCTTCTCCAAACCCAAAGCTCTGTGTGAGTGTATGTCCTAATTCCCCATGCACGTGTCTTATTCAGATCAATTAGGCCTCATATCAGCAATAATCCCCTTCTGCCATGTCTCGAATGTATCTCATCTCTAGCTCCCGCTGCCAAGCTCTCGAACTCTGCTCTCATCAGAATGTTTCACCAAGCTTCCGAACTCCCAAAGCTATCGGATTCTGCTACAGCAAAACACTTCTCCCTCAATGGCAACTTCCTTTCATTCGCCTCTCGATCTCATGCCAACTCTCTTTCCAAA
The DNA here is from genome assembly GCF_040938575.1 of Ambystoma mexicanum. Taxonomy (NCBI): domain Eukaryota; kingdom Metazoa; phylum Chordata; class Amphibia; order Caudata; family Ambystomatidae; genus Ambystoma; species Ambystoma mexicanum. The sequence continues at coordinate 938,894,627 of NC_090935.1, forward strand.
ACGCCTCTCTTCTGTCCGAGTCAGCTCCATCCACATCCAAAAACTCAGAGAGCAGCTCCATCTACATCTAAAAACTCCCAAAACCTCACCCCTGGTTATACTATTCAATGACGTACATAAATCTCTATGGTTACATGTCTTTCTAAGCTAAAATTCACTCTCTTTCTCTCTGTCAGCATTTCTAAATTCTAACAGTGCCTGGAAGTCTGTGATGCATGTCTTGTTCTTTTCAGTCACTGCGTGTTCTGTCATTGTGACATTTGTACATCATATCTTGTACCATGCTATCTGTGTTACATGTTACCATCCATCTCCATATTCCTCTATTCACTCCACTGAATTCCCTCTCTTCTATCTATGTGCAAAGCACTCCCTGCTGCCTGCCCCCACCTTCTGTGTCTGCGAGCACCAGCCAGGACCTGATAAGCCAGCCCTTCTCCGTTTCTACTAAGGCAAGAGTCAACCTCTTATCTGTGTCTGAACAACCAAACTGTTTACGCATTCCTCGTTCACAGTGTACCATAACATTCTCTCCGCAGAACCAAGTGGCGCTTCTGTTCTGTCTCATTTAGGATGGCTTCAAAATGCCATAGGCCTCATGCATTCTATTCTCAAATGTAGTGCCTAATACATTCACTCGTACCAAGAACTATACTCAAAGCTCAATGCATACTCCTAAGTGAACACTCATGTGTGTCTCTACAATGCATACATAATACATAACAGTCAGTCTATCTCTACATGTCTCTACATGGCTCTACAAATATAACATGTGTCTCTACATGGCACTTCAAATATAACAGGCCTAATTCTATAGTAAATGCAAATGGCTACATAACATGTGGATAATGGATAATCTAATCAAACTAATCAGAATGATGGATAAATGAATCCCTAAATGGGTAATGATTCTCGAATGATAACAAAGCAGGCTTCAACATACAATATCTGTTTTTACAATCCGGACAGCCCTCCCCTCAGATCTTCCACTGACACCCCACTCACAAACATTCCAACACATGCAACACCTTCCACTCCATGTACACCAACACCTTCATCACCATCACTGCCAAAACAAAACCTGCACACTCTGGGATGATGCATGCCTACCTCAAGCTGCATCCAATTGTATCAAGACCCTAGCTCCACACTGGCTCAACATCACCAACTCCTGTCTCTCACATGGTACTAGCCCCACTGCACTCGAAAAGGGCCAAATCTCCCCCCTCAAAAAACATCTCTCGACCCCACGCTCCCTATAAATTGCTGCCCCATTACTATCCTACCATACCTTGCCAGAATCATGGAATGCTTTATAACTACCCAACTGCAACAACACATCACCACAAACATCCTACTCAAACCCTTCCAATCTGGCTTTCGACATGGACACCGCACTGAAACCCCTACTTTTCACATCCTCGATGACCTCTACAGCAGCAAAGACAAAGGACACACAGTACTACTCATACTCCTCATCCTCAACCTCTCTGCAGCCTTCAACAGAATCGACCACATCATTCTACTAGACATCCTAGCCCACAGGATAAATCGCTCTGTCGCCATACTCGACTGGTTCACCTACTTTCTCACTGACAGGACATACTTTGTCTCCATGTCCCCTTATCGATCAGACCCCACCGCTGTCAAATATGGGGTCCCACAAGGCTCCTCACTCTCTTCAGTCCTATTCAACCTATATGTTGAATACCTTGGACAGACCCTTAGCAAACACAACGTACATTTCCACCAATATGCAGATGACACACAAATATACTTCCAAATGTCATCCCCTGTACAACTCCACACCATAAGAACCTTTCTCTCCACCATCACCAACTGGATGGTCACCCACTTCCTCAAACTCAATCCTTCCAAAACAGAATACATCCTCATCTAACCCGCCAAGCTACAAACCCGGCATCAACCCCTAGATCAAAGAACTCACCACAAAAAAAAACACATATCCCTCTTCACACCTGTCAAATCCCTTGGCTTCACCATCAACCCCCACCTGTCCTTCAAATACCACATAGTTGCTGTCACCAAAGCATGCAATGTACAATTACACCTCTACGCAGAATCAGAAATATCCTTCCTCCTAATGACTTCTGCACCGCAGCAAAAACATTAGTTCTCTCTAAGCTGGACTATGGAAATGCTCTCCTCACTGGACTCCCCAACAACAACCTAGCTCCCTGCAAGTCATACAAAATGCAGGAGCCAGACTCATCCTCCACCTACCCAAACATTCACACATCACCCCGCACTTGCCCAGCTCTACTGGCTCCCCATACCTCAGAGAATTGTCTTTATAAGACTGTGAATTGTATTCAAAGCCATCCACCTCAATACTCCACCTTTGGCAAGGAGATGCTGTGTTGTTTACCTTTCTTCAAGGTTCCAATTCCTCATGTCCTTCCGACTCAATAGTCATTTATAATGGTACAGAGAGGTATCCCCAAAAGACTCCTGAGTGGGTGGAAACCTGGGGCTCTTCTGAGACCCCTCCCAGCACCATGAGTCTGGCTTTCCCTGATTAGCGTGGTACCAGGACAGTGCACAGCACTGGAAAGGGAGCAAATGTAGCTGATGACATAGCACAATTCTCAGGCAGGCAATGTTCCGGCTGTAAACAAGGTGAAGACTGGTTCAAAGAAACTTGCCAGATATTAAGGGGAACTTCCGGGATTGCAGGACACAACAATCAGGCACGGCAGCAGGACAAGGCTGAGGAGGAAAGAGTGAATCCATAAGCAACCAAGGGTCAAGAAGGGAAAGGTGAAGGCACAAGTCAGGCACAGGAACAAGGGGAGAGAACAGGAGGAGGTAGGCAGAAAAAGGCAAGGGCCTAGACTGGAGCGCGGGGAGCAACAGAAATCAGGGGCACAGACACACGGAAACAGAGATACGGAGCGAGGGCTTGCAGAGGCCGGCTTTAATGGCAAACGAAGCACCGGGTTAAGAAACAGTAATTTGCTGATGAAGCCAGGGCTATGTACAGGGCCTTCACTACTCACCCAGTAGTACAATGATGTCTTGGTTTGCAGTGACAACTTGGCCACTATACGTTCAAAGCACGAAGCTGCAATTTAATTTGATATAGCAATGATGCCATCCAGAGCCTTATGTCCCTGAAACATCGTACAATGGACTGTTGACCAGCATCCAGACAAATTGGGCATATTGTGAACAACTGATTATGAAACCAGACCAGACTTGTTATTACAGCTTTGTGCTGATGGGGAGGTGTCTTTGTAGGATGTTTACATACATCATAATATGAGAAGCAGGGTTTTAATGGCAGGTAACATAGCTGAGCATTAGCAACTGACAAATTGCTCAACAGCTGCCATGTAAGTTAAATATTGGGGGGCTTCCATCAGGGCCTTATATAAACTTCATGTAAAGTCCACTGGGTGGCTGGCTGACCAAATGGGACAAGCTGAGGAGCTGTCCGACAGACAGATCACAGTGTGTGCTACTTCATTTACAAGTTAGTACCTTATTTGCAGGGGAATAATTTTCCTTAATCTTTGCTGGTAAATTCTTAGTTTTTTTTTTGTTCAGTCCATTTTATTTCTTATTTTTTCTGATAGATGACTGATGCTTTTTATAATGTGTTTTCATTATTGCATTTCATTCTTTCAAATGATGTTAATATGCTATATGTTTTTGGCCGAGTTTCAGGTGTGCATTGGCAAGTTTTCGTTGAACTTAGTTGGAGTTTAGAGGGTGTTTGGACTTTGTTAAGGAGAGTTGTGATATGCCCCATTTGGTGATGAACAAAGCTGTTTTGGGTTTTGAATAGATATTTAGCAGCCCATGTTTTGCAGAAAATGTTGTTTGGTAGAAATACGACTGATACCCTATAAAGGTAGATTTGGTTATACACATTTGTAGGGAGAACACACTAAGGGAGTCATATTTTGTAAAATAAATGATTTCTTTGATACAACAGCCTGGTGAAATATTGCGAACTGTTCTGATGAGCATGATGCCCTTCTGTTTTTGTTCTCTTCTATCTCTGTTATGCATATGTGCTTGCTATCATAAACGTGTTGCAAATCCAATGAATGCATAACGAGGTGCAAGGGCTGTACTTATTGTGCTTCTGTATAAGGACTGGAAAGGGACACATGCTTTTGGCTCCAACAAGGTGAACTAAGAAACCCAATCATGTCTTCTGGGATCTGGGCCAACAAGCAATCGCCACCCGTCGCGTGAAAAGTGTGTTATGCCCTTACTGCCAAGCTGGAAGCGGGAGGGGCGGGTCAACCTCCCTATTAGGGCCATCGTTCTTAAGTCTAGCCCGGGAGGTTCGACCAAACTCATGACACTCCTGCCCACTGCACATCTTGTTTTTCACTATGTCTGTAGGAGCATGGCCCTGTACCCTCTTCCTATCCTATGCCCCCGTGTTCACCGCTACCCCTCCCACTGTCTCGCCGTGATGTGATTGCCTTCAAACCCAATGATCGAACTGCATATTCCATTAAGTAAATTAAAGAAATGCAGCAATGGTACATCATTCCTGGGATTTCCCTTATGCTGTGTTCCATCTAAAACCACATCAGGAGGAAAACCCACACACAGAGGAGGATAACTAAGTATTAGGACGAGTAAGTACTAAGAGGTGCTGTGGTGTATTCTACAGTTTACTGCAGATGGCGGGGCTGCTCTTCTGTATTGTTTACTGTACATGAGTGTGCGAAGTCCAATGTCTTGTGTGGTGTTTTGAGTGGTTCTGAAGACTACAGTAACATTCCTTTCACATTGCTGTACTGTTAAGCACCTTTGCAAGATCACTGACTACCTGATTAAGCAAGGGTAAAATATCTGTGTCCCAGGTGAAATCTTGTTACACTGGATTAAAGTTACAAATTTAGTAAATGACTGTATTGTTGATGGCAGGCTATGATGTCAGTCAGACTTTTCAGTTCTCCTGGACTGAGAGTGTGTGGCGGTAAAACGTAACTTCTGTACTGTAAGTGTTTATCAAAAGTAAAGTAAGGCAGACCTTGCAACTCACTCTCATTTGGAGGGTGTCAATCGCACTGTACAAAATGCACTGTCACGGCAAGACCAACATACTTCTTAGACTTCAATGGACTCATCAGCCCAGGAAAATGTTGATCGCTGGCCAAATTAATGTATTCATTTTTCATCGATCATAGGATGCTGGTACAATGAATGTGTTGGGGTTGTAACCTGAGGTGGGTAAAAAAGCATTCATTCTTTTTGTGTAGTGCTCATATGCGTTTTCCACGCACAATATAGGAATGGTGTGATGTGTATGTTTTAGGTTGGCAACTATGATCCATTACGTGAACAAAGAGAAGTGGGTTCACACAAAACAGTGGGCTGAGATAGGCAAGGACTTTGCAGACATACTATTCACAGACGAGAAAGTACGAGGAGTAATGTAATTTCTCCTCCAGTGCTTACTTGACCAGCCACTTGAACTGTGCAGCCAACTCCCTATGCTGTCTTTGGACAGTCCCGCATATAATAAACACACTGGCCCTCATTACGACCCTGGCGGAAAGTAACTGACCTGACCGCCATAGCGTAAATAGCGTTTCCGCCATTGCACGACGGAGTAAAGTGCGGCTAATTCTGACCCATCGGGCACGAGCACTACGCCATGGCGGAAGTGCAAAGTCCGCGATGGCGGAAATGTCCCCAAAACGCCCCTCACCGCCGTCGTACGGCCCCCTAGGTGCAATTCCGCCACCCATCATAGCGGTCACCGTAATGAGCGGTAATCGCAAAATACGGTGACCGTAAATATACGGAAACGGAAGCAAAAACATGGGGCCGGAACGGGAAACAGCACGCCGTACACCTATAAAATCAGAATCCCAACACAACCATTAAAAATCCTACCCTGAGACACATCCCAACCCGTTAGCCACCCTAGTGAAAACAATGAAAATGGGAAAAGTTGCGAAAAAAGCGTGCGACCGCAAGCGGCAGGTCCACTTCTCCCATGAGGAACTCACCGTGCTCACAGAGACCCTCCAGGAGAATGCTGCCGTCGTCTTCTCGACGCAAATGACCAGGACGGCACTTGCGAACAAGAAGGCCATATGGGCCCTGGTGGCACAGCGGGTAAGTGCGGTGGGGACCGCACCCCGCAACCCACAGCAATGCAGAAAGCGATGGGACGACTTGCGGATACGCGTACGGAGCATACTATCAGCCAACCGTAACATTGCCACAGCTACCGGGGGAGGATCGGAATCACCCATCAAGTTGACCCCCTGGGAAGAAATCTGTGCCTCCACCATTGGAATGGAGAGTATAGAGGGAGTCGGAGGGATGGAGAAAGGAGTGCAGACATCCGAAGAATCAGGTAGGTGGGCCAAATAAAACAATGCTAAATCCACAATGTCCAATCATGTGAAGTACCATGTGTCCACATAGTGCAACAGAAACACATGTCCAGGAGAACGTCCACATACATTGGCCTGATAGCGCACTTTAAAAGTCACATTAAATACATAAATAATCAAAAATCCTAAAAACACCCTCTACACGTGCAGCATGCACACCCTAACTGCAGGCTGCAAAACAACTGCATCCTCAATCCACACAAAAATGAAACCACCTCCAAGGCCCTGACCCAAATCACCCTCAGGTACCACCCCAATGCATGTGATACATTGCCATTCCAATTTCCACAGACCCATAAATAACGCTCGCCCTCCTTTACTCCAACACAGGGTCCGATTCAAACGACGAGCTTCAGGACACCCCTACCAGCACACCTGCAAAGAGGGCCAAGACCAACGGCCAAAGACCCTCCACCTCAGCTGCACGGATCAAGACACGGCAGCAGCACAAATCAAGTGGCAGCACACAGGAGGGGACTTCAACAGGCACCCCAGCAGCCAGCATGCCCACAACAGCAGCACCACAGGTCCCCCCAATGGATGCCACAGAAGGCACTGCTTCTGGTGGCAGCAGCACCATAGGTGACACTGCATTAATGGCAGCATGCTCCGACACAGAAAACGGTGCTGTCGATGTAGGATCCATCCATGACCTGTCTCAATCCCCCTGTTTGTTTCATCCCGTACACCATGAGGATACCACGCAGGGGCACCCACAAGACGACGACTGGCCATCCCCCACAAGCCCTGTGGCAAGGCAACATGAGGTGATCAGCCCCTCTGTGACACCACCGCAAATGGGCATGGCCCAGCAGAGGCAACAGTCCCTCGACCAGGTGATCGTGCAACAGCAGCAACTGGCCACGCTCCTCAAGGAGCATGCTGATGAATGTGGGGGTACTAAGGCAGCCATAGAAACATCTACTGAGACACTTAGGGCAGAAATGGAGAGAAGTACAGAGACACTAAGGGCACAAATGGAGAGAAGCACCGAGAGCCTGAGGGTACAAATGGAGAGAAGCACCGAGAGCCTGAGGGTACAAATGGAGAGAAGCACCGAGAGCCTGAGGGGGGAACTGCATGCGACGTCCAAAGACGTATGTGCTGAACTTGCCGCTGTGCGCCGTGTGCTCACTGAGCTCTCACAAACCCTTAGGGACATGCATGGACGTGAGCAGGCAGAGACATCATCCGTTGCAAGTTCCGTCCAGGGCAGCCCCCAACGTAGATCTGGGAGGAACCTGCGCTCCACAGGCAGGGGTGCCCCTGATACCCGGAGAGGGGGCTTGCAATAGCGTCTGCCCACTGACAATGAGCATCTTTGGACACTGGTGTTCGGGGGGGAGGTAGGAGGGTGGAGGGGGTGTGTTGGGCTTTCTTGGGTGGCGGGTCGATGGGGTGTGTAACATAATTTCACATATGCTATAAACATTTCACAACCATCCAATGAGATGTGTGGACATTGATCTTTGTGTACGAGGCCTTTATAGGCGTACAGTCCATATTGTGCATGTTCCAGACACACACAGTGCCACAAGTCCCGTGTCCATGTATCAGCCACCAGGCGTGAGTGCTAGAAGCATGAATCTATGATAATCTGACGAATTTCACGGCCCTCCTGTGCCTCGCGGACTCCTTGAGGTGCTGCCACATCCCCACCCTCATCATGACCATCTTCAGGTGCTTGCAGTTCTGCGTCAAGGGGCATGGGCACATTTCTACGTACGCACATGTTGTGTAGCATGACACATGCCATGACCATCTTTGCAACCTTCTCATGGCGGTACAGGAGTGCCCCGCCAGACCTGCTGAGGCAGCGGAAACAAGCCTTCAGTAGGCCGAATGCCTGTTCTATGACTACACGGGTACGTGAGTGGGCATGGTTGTAGTCCTCCTCATGCTGGTTCTGTGGGTTCCGGAGTGGTGTAAGGAGCCATCTCTTCAGTGGATACCCGGCATCACCTGTATGTGGACAATAAAGGATGTTTGTGGAATGACATTGCTACGTACGCATCCCCTCCCCTTCCTGCCAGGTCATTGCCGCATCACATACCCCACATTATCATGCATGAAATGAGACTCACCGAGTAGCCAGGATCTGTTCCCTGCGTGTCGCTCCATGTAGCGTGGTATTGTAGAGTTCCTCAAGACCATAGAATCATGGGTTGATCCAGGAAATCGGGCACAACAATGTGTAATGATCCTGTTGGAGTAACACACCATTTGTACATTAAGAGAATGATATTGTTTTCGGTTGCGGTACTGGACCTCCATGGCATGTGGGACGACCAATTCCACATGGGTGCAGTCGATGGCACCAATGCAACCCGGTATGCCGGCAAGTGCATGGAATCCCACTTTTGTGTTTGTAATCTCCTGCTCCGAGCGTGGTAAAGAGATGTAGTCGTCTGCGTGCTTCAGGAGGGCATCGAGCACTTGCAATAGTGTCCGTGACAACAGTGGCTGTGAAATGCCATGCAACTGTCCGACTGTGTGCTGGTAGGTGCCTGTGGCCAGGAAGTGGAGTACAGACACCACCTTCAGTAGGGGTGGGATGGCGGTTGGGCTATCTATCATGCTGACAAGGTCAGCCTGTGTCATGTCCACAATGGCGGTTATGGTGTCCCGGTCCAAACGGTAGAGGGTGTGGATCTGCTCATCAGTGAGGTTGAACGGATGAGCTCGGAGGCGTGGGATTGCGGGCTGCCTGCGTGGTGGTAGTGGCTGTGCTGGTGGGCCTTGCTGGCCCTGCCTTGCCCTCCTCCTCCTCCTGCGTCTCCTCTGTGCGGCCGGTTGTTGTAGTAGTTGGTGTTCGTCTTCTTCTTGAAGTTGGAGTACTTGCAGTGCTATCAGGTCCCCCAGGGCCAACATCGCTAGTCCTGCCGGTAGCATTTTGGAGTGGGTGTGGTTGTGGGAGGGGGTTGGGTGTGCAATTTATGTGTTTTCAGGCTGTATAGCCTCCACCTGTGGTGATTCATTCCACCTGTGCAAGCTGCAATCCCCTTTGGGCGAGCACGTCCCGCACACAACGCTGCAATTTGACGCATGGCATCTTGCTATTACAATCATGTATTTAATCCCGATGGCAGTGAAATATTGCTTCATATGTTCATTCTGCTATGGTCCCATTGTTTCACATACTATCTTTGCAGTCGCGAACAAACTTGTGAAGGGTCAGTGGAATGTAGTACTCGATTAACGGTGGACCCTCATGCAGCACTGTACCGAGGTTCACCGACGGGCGGGGCGTCCCATTTGTGAGTGAAGCCAGTTGCCATTTTCACACACTGCCGCACTACATGGATGAATTTGTGATTTCAAGCGGTCACAGATGCCTTTTCGACGTGATGTTGCAAATGAGGAATTCGAAGGACAGCGCTTTCGGTTTTCAGCTAGCGGCGAGGAGACGCCCACAGGTCTGACTGCAAATATAACGTTCTATTGTTTAATGTCCTTCGGACAGGGGCCATGGCGAGAATGCAATGATTGATATGAATAGTATGGGATGCGCAATAGCGTAGTGGACGATAAGGCAGGACGTTCCCAAATACATGTTACTTCACAACACTGGAATTCCGGGCTGGAGCACAGTGGATTTTGCAGACTGCATTACGCACAGACTCAATGGAAATTTCACATGTTATGTGAGTAAATAATCAGGCGTTTTCATACCGGGATGAGGGAATGATGTATGGATGCATGGACAGATGATTTAATTGAGAGTTTGCCATGTACATGGCTTTTTGGAATCTATCCACTTCCCCTGCGCTATGTGATGCAGAGCTGCCATAGTGGGACCATCGTCTATCTGCCCTTGTTGAACCCTCCCTGTCTCGACGCGCCTTCAAACACTTGTGTCTATGCACGTTACTAATCCCATCTAATGGATTCTGTTTTAACAGACGCATGCACACAAAGACTCGTTTGTAATAGTGTTTTCACCTCGATTTATATAGTTATGATTCGCAAGTGATTTTTGGGTGGGAATAATCCTTTTGAGTGGGCTAGCATGCATATGGCTGTAGATTTAGTGTGATCATTGAAGTGAGTAATTCAAATGAAGTTCTGATGCCCATACTATTCTTTTTCATTTCATTTGGGTGACAGGTATCTCCTCCCCTTTTGCCGCTGCCATCTGTATGCCACTCCTGCAGATGGCTTTTACTCCCGACACCTGCTGCTTCGTGTTAATCAGTGGAGCACCATTACGATCTTATGGGACGATCGCCAATGGGCCACATGCCCTTACGCAGTACTAGTGGCTAGGAGCAACATATCGACCTTTCAGCTGGACTAGTGCCTACCTAATGGGACGGCCCTGCGGTTCTAGGCGCTTCCATGTTGCCTTTTTGAACGTGAATGTAGCCCCTGTGTACCATGAAGGAACAGGGTGTCACACAAGAAGAAGCTGGTCATTTATTGCGGATGCAGCCCACAATAATGAAATATATTTTGGAGTTCATGACCTAATAGCTGTATGGGCTTGGTGATTTTGTTGTGCATTAAATTTTTATTATGATATTAACCGTGAAGCGTTATTCTTTGCAAGTAATGTAGCATATTCCTATTTGTGGAGCGATGTATTGTGAGAAGATCTGCATTGGGTTCCGGCTTCTGAGTATAGTTGCGTGGTACTGTACTGGGCGCGTTTGCCTACGAAGCCCAGTGAGGTCAGGAATAGGGGCTGCCATTATGACTGTTTTAATGATGTCATGCTCAGGGGCGGGGGATTAGCTTTTGTGTAACAGATGCCGGTCAGCCAGGTGGATTGGTGGAATGATGTGATTATCAGAATATGGCTGGTCACAGGTGCCTGTGTTTGCGTGCGTTTCTTGGAGGGAGACTGAGGTCATGTCCATTGGAATAGCTTCTGTATTCGTGCCATCTGTGCCCTGCAGCTCCCATTGGCCCCTCTTGAGATGAGCCTGGCTGCTCAGTCACTCTGCCAACTTGTGTGGTACATGCTTATGCTGATGGTTGGTTTGTTTACTGGCAAGAGTACAGGGCTGGTGCAGTCTCCCTCAGGATACTGCTTTGAATGTTGCCTTACACTGGTGTCAAGCGATGGGGGCCTGTTGTTGTTTTGTCTCATATTTCAGTTCGTATTGCTGTACTTGAACCTTCACATGCCTGTGCTGCATCAGTACGGCAATGGTGACATGGCAAATATGGATGGCCACTCACAAGGCACTTGGAGCCCCTACATTCATTTGTTCGTTGGCATGCATGGGTGACTTGTACATTTCACTGGTTGCATTGTGTGACTTCATTGCACCTACGAGGAGTTGTGCAATGTGGCCAGGGAGTGGTGTACAGGCACTCAGTAGGGCCATTTACGGTTGGTTCGCGATGCCGTAATTCTCACCATGGCGGAATGGTACTTTCCGCCATGCTTGATGGCGTTAGGTAAATGTCCGCTAGGGTCAGAATTCGCGTACCGTTGCGCCATGGTGGTAATTACGGTTTTGCATGGCGCGCGTGCGCGTACTTGGTGCAGTTAGCGTTGGCGTTCACTACGGTGTCGCTAATGGCATCGTACTTTACGGTGACGGGTCATAATCGCACCGAGCGCTATTCGATGGCGGTATTGCATTTCCGCCATCTTTTTTCGATTTCCGCCAGGGTCGTAATGAGGGCCACTGTTTCTTAGGCAGCTCAAGCCCTGCTCCTGGATACACCATTCAGTAAATAAATATAATACAAATAAATAAATATGCCGTTGCATAGAGTGGCAGGCGCAGCAGTGAAGATGGCAGACTCTTTTTATAAGTCCATGCAGCCTAGGCTTGTCTGTGGCATATGCAGAGACCACCTTCGTATTGAGCGGTTTGGTCTCCATTCTGAGATCACTGCCATTCACAGATCCCGCCTGGGCCAGTGCTGTGTTCAGACTTGAACTGGTTGGAATGGTGGCCATTGGTGTCTCTCTCCCTTGGTTTAAAGCGGTGCAAGAACCCTTGCCATGTCAGCAGAGGTTCTATCATACAAAAGGTCGCCATACCAAGGATGGGGGTGATGCAACACGTTATAACAGAGCGAAGTGCCTCTGAATGATGACCTGAATATAGTAGTCTTCAGCAGTTATTTTGATGGAGGCAAGAGGTAAGGTCACCATTTGTCTCTGATTCCTGGAAGCTACTGCTGAGGTTGCCCAGCCAATTAATGTACACAATGTGTAAGGATTCACTGTGAATGAGCCAATGTTTTTTTCTAGTGGTTTGCAGGAGAGGAGGGCACCACAAAATAGGCTTGAGTGAAAAAAACATTTAGGTATAAAAAAAAAGGTGAAATAATGCTTAACACGCCTTTATACATATATAGCCCAGAGTCTGTGGGGAGTAAGGCCAGTGCAGCATTCCCTTGATAGACAGCCTGACAACTCTAAAACCTGGCAATCATTCTGATCTGAATGAGAGGGGAGCTTAACGGGTGGAGGGGGGGGGGGCGTTTTTGACTGAAAAGGACAGCCTCAACTGTGTAAGGTCTCCATTCATAAACTTTCGTTCGGGAGCTCTGCCCAAAATTCCGTGTTGCTATGATATTGGCAGTATATAGCTTTAGCCTGCATACAGTCCTTAGAACGGATGCAACAGTAACCTCAGGCATTAGCCAGTTCTCTTTGACCACTGATGTCCTGCCCAACACAGCGGATCAGTTTTTATACAGATTCACAGGAACGGAGGCCCATGTTTATATCCGTCTGAAAAATATTTAAAATAAAAAAAGCTGCACCAGGTGAGCGCTCAGGCTCTGCTCGACCAATATTATAGGGAACATGGGTGACTGAATGCTTATGAGTTTGAAAGGAAGTTTCCCTGATAAAGCGTCCATATGTGTTGTGGTCACAGCATGCAGGAGCAGGAGCAGGAGCTTCAAACCCTGTTCAATGTGGAGACACCTGGTGGCAAAATGGCAGCCAGCCCATCAGAAATCTACTTCCAGTGTATATCAGAGATAAATTGGGGGCTAAGTAGCATAAGCATACTTGCCAACATTCTGTGACCAAAATGATGTAGGATTTTTGGAGTTTCAAAAATAATAATTCGCATAACAATGACATCACAGAAAAAGACAAAACATACATTGTTGGCACCATTGAAGTATTCGAAAATACACAACCCCTCAAACAGCACAACATGGAAAGATGTTCAAATGTTGAAAATGTATCATTCCGAATGGTAAGTTAACACCAAATTCAATTACCTGCAAGAGTGAAGGACAGAGTCACATAGCTGTCAGTGGATTGTGGTAATCAATTACCAGCCCAATGCACAGACTCATTAATGTGTTGCATGCTTTGGCCTGCAACATGCCTTAGAGTCACATACATTACCTGCCACTGTAAAAAGCAGTAGGATCTGTCACCCAAAACTCTAGGTGGTAGGAATTCTTAAAAAGCTGTAGCCTACTGCCTAAATCTGTAGGGTTAGCAATGGCAAGTATGAAGTATTGGCAAACTGTTGGTGAGATGGCTGTTTTGGATGCTAAAAAAGGTTGCTGTGTATAATTAGCACCTATGGCAAAGGCACCAGCCATGCATGTGGCCAGGAATGCGACTGAATCCAACAGAAACAGCTTACGCTCCATCTCGGACCCGGGAGCCTCTCCTGCAGGTCTACCACCCTTTTTTCACCGCCTTTGCTAGCACTTACCTCTCCTCTTGTTCTCCGCTGCGTCTTGTTCCTCCCACCCAGGACACCCACAACAGCACCACGGCAACTGTGAAGGGACCCCTCTACGTGCTCCCGCCATTATTTCCACTGTTCATTTGTGTATGTAGTATTTTTAAGGGAAATCGATGTGCGTAAGAGTGTTGGCAAAGCAGATTTCCCTTAAATTATGCTACTAGCAGATTGGACTTTTCACCTGTAGGCTAATAGCATAAATGGCTGCTCTGGGAAAGCTTTATCAGTTGGTGAAGTCCCATAGCCCCTGTGAGGGCACTTGCTACATAGACCCTGTCAGCTCTGGCTGGTGGGCCATTATGGGATGCAAATTCCCCACCCCCAGTTATAATTATTACTAGAATGTCGCTACTTTGCATATTTCTCATTGCTCTCAGTTGCTGTTCCATAATAGACCTTACAAGGCAGGCTCATGTTCTGCTCAGGTCGCCCTTTGATTTCATACATTACCCCAGGGATGTAATTTCACCAAAATGCCTGGGGTAGCGGAAGTGACATCACACAACCCTTGACCTCTGATGACATCACAGGAAGTGATGTCATTTGATCCCACCCCGAAGTGACATCATCCGAAGCAATGAAACACAACCTTTCACCCCTTGACAAAACAGGAAGTGGCATCACATAGCATTGTTCCTAAGTACAGTACGAAAAATATGGTTACGATATCACTATAATGTGATATACATTTCATACTAGAATGGATCCTCATATGTATCAGTAATATCAGTGTGCATAAACCCATAATACCAAATTACTGTGAATGCAAGCAAACGCCCAAACCAAATGATAATGATGTGTTATTATTATATAGCACTTATGCCTACGTGCTTTATATAGAACAAATATGCATACAATGTCACCTAACCTCTGTTGGTACTCATTTTTCGACCATAGAAGGATGAAAGGCTGAGTTGAGGTGTTTAAGAACAGACTAAGTCAGTTACTCACCCCCTGAAGTGTGCCTGACAAACATTTAATGAGTCTAGCAATTATTGTATAGAATTCCAGAAAGACCTATTATTTGTTATTCCTATTCTTTCTTATTTAGAGTAACTGCTCAAAGTGTTACACTTGTGGAACCGCCTGTTTTTTAGGAGGCATGAACAAGAAAGGCAGCCACTTTAGAAACAAAGAGCCACATGGTGCTGGCCACAGTCCAGGAGCTTACATTTTAAAACAATAAAAATGAAATAATAGATTTAAAAAATAATTTTAGGGGTAGAAAGGGAGTCCACAGGGGTAGCAAGGGAGACCTCAGGGGTCGCAACTGCGACCACTGTTGACCCCGAAATGACGTCCATGCATTACCCATGGAATCAGTGCAGATTAAAAATGCTCAACTTCTCTTTCCCGGCTTCAGCGCAGCTGCCTATGCAAAGGGAGTGGAACTTAACGAGTCAGTTAATTTCCAGTTCATCTTTCTCCAATATTTTAGAAAGCTCGAATCTACTTCCCTGCCTATCAGTGACAGATGCCACATACTCTTATTATCTTCTAATACTCCGACGTGGTTGGCTTTCTGATTCCTGACCCATTCTTGACTTCTAGCGCGTGGACAGCGCTACAGTTGTATAGTATAGGCACCACAGTTTTTCTTTTAGTAGTTATCGCCCAGCAACCTGCTGCTGCCATGAAAGCAACTTTCTCTTAAGATGCCTTAAAAAGAATAAATTAATCTCACTTGAAATTGCACAATTCCAAAAGGTAAATTGTCTTTCCACAAACAGGTTAGGGTGAGGCATAAAATGCAATCCCACCAGTACAGCATGTAGATTGCATGCACAGTCAGAATTTGTCAGGAAGCAATGCAGGAAAAGAGAGGCAAAAAGCTTCTATAGTGTGAGCCCCGTAGGGGGCGGGAAGGAAAGAAGTGAAAGGAAAATGTGTTTTGCTGCTTCTCCGAGCACCACCAATCAATCAAGAGTAAGGAAAGTGACAATTCCCATTATTATATCATCCATCTTCTCCATGCTCAATGTCCCAGGCAAAGCTGGAATAACATTCTATTCCTTCTTCTAGTGTGCGCTTGCGCAGAAACTAGTTATGGTTGATGGAAAGATCTATGCATTCTCCAAACCCTTTCGTATGCTTACGGCGATGTCTGAGATACAAAGTGACATCCACCTTGTGGAGTCCCTCCCTCTTTCTCCAATCGCAGGAGCCGCTTCGCTGCAGACATTAAATGGGGCAGAAAATCCCATTTTGTTGTTCTGACTTGCTGGTTGTATTTTCCAACCAACAGGAACTATAAGATCTTGCACACATGTATTTTATTAAGCTTACAGTCTCCGGTATATAATTCACATTAGAAAATATACTGCGTAGATAAGGCAGAACAAACCCGACATGTGCATGATGATGGTGTAGCATCATTTGGATTTGGTTCCGGAACCATAGTCGTACCTTATGAGAGGAAGATCTCTTCATTTATCGATGTTTGTTATGTCTAAACCTCCACCTTCAGAGTGGTGGCATTAATGGTCTGCAATGGCCCAAGAGGTTGAATACAACCAATTCTCTGTACCCTTGAGATCGGCAGAGCAAGCCATTCTGTGCAATAACTGTCTTTCTTGGCCGCAAATGCTGCATTAAGCAAAGAGCAGGGTGGTGTCATGTGCCAAAGCATGGGTCGGCGGGAGAGGATAGCACCAATTTTGCAAGCTGGGGACTAGATGCCAGAATTGTCGGCTTTCCTATCTGCCAGGCACGTTTGCTGGCAGTCCCTTTATAAGGATTGGGATCATCTGTCACTGATTCTTAGTCGGTCACTTAAAGTGCTCACGCGGCACATAGTGTTAGCCTGAGGACCGCGCATCCATATTATCATTAACGGGGCAATCCTTACCTAGATGAGGAAACAGAAGAGCTGGATGTGCAGGAAACCTACTGTGGCATGATAAGCCAATTCCTCGGCTAAACTCATCTATGGCAAGAGCCTCAATGAAGATCCGTCTTTCCAAATATTTTTAATTTTTTTATTTTGTATATTTGTATAGCACACATACAGCCCTTGGGCATCGCAGCGCTGTTACTTGTGATTAACTTAGTTACAGATAGAAACATTTGCATTTGGATCATAAATACATTACATACAGTTGAATAACATCCATTGCAGTATTCAGATCTTGCAGGAATAGATCTTGAGTTAGCTGTGATGTGGTCAGTGCTTAAGAGAAGAGCAGTGTTTTCACCGCTTTGCGGAATGTCAGATGAGAAGTTTCTCCAGGAAGGGGTGGTGGTAGGGTGTTCCACTGCATAGCTGCTAGGTATGGAAAGCAGGCGCCTCCTGCTCGAGCTCTCTTAATTTTGGGGTACTGTGAGCATGTTTGTATAGGGTGTTCTTGTCTGTCTAGTAGAGGAGATGGGGTGGATTCTTTCTTGGACATGGGGGGGGCAGTTTGGTGGATGCACTTATGTGTAATGGCAAGGGCTTTAAAGATGACTCTCTCTTTGACTGGGAGCCAGTGAGCCTGTTTCCTGACGGCCGTGATGTGCTCCCTTTTCGGGATGCCGATGGCTGTGCGCAGGGCATTGTTTTGGATGACTTGTAACTTTGCCATGTTTTTGTGGATGTATCTAAGAAGAGGGCATTGCAGTAATCCAGTCTCGATCCTGTAATAGCTCTTGCAGTGGTGATGCAGTTATCTTCGGAGAGGAATGGTCTGGCTGCGATCATGAGTTTTGCATGGTAGGCCGCCGCAGAGGCAATGGCATTGACTTGCCTGGTCATTGTTAGGTTAGAGTCAAGGTAGACTCCCAGTGTTTTTACTGAGTTGGCAACTGGGTTTCTGATGCAGTCAATGACGAACTGGCTGAACTGAGGGTCGAGGTTCTTGAGTGTTTCAATGGAGCCTACCAGGAGCAGCTCAGTCTTGTAAGAGTTCAAGCAGAGTCCATCTGCTGCCATCCATGCTTGGATAGTGTTGTAGATGCCGTTAAGAGTCCTGGAGTCAGTGTTGTAATCTCCTGTCAGAGTAAGGAGGATCTGGGTATCATCAGCATACAAGATACCCATTGAGTCGAGAACGAGGAAGTGGGGGCCTGCAAAAATATTGTAGAGAGTGGGCGAGATGCATGACCCTTGTTGTACACCGCACAGAATGATGGTGGGTGAGGCAGAGGCCAAGTCAGAGAAGTCTTGCCTGGTTCTTCCTTGCAGGAATGAGGAGATCCATGTAGTAGCGCTTGGGGAAAACTTGGCTGTGGCGGATAGGTGGTGGCATAGGACCTTGTGATCAACGAGATTGAATGCCGCCAAGAGATTAAGGAGGAGGAGAAAAGCAGGTCTATCTGAATCCCTTGCATCATCCATCTGATTTTTCAGGTCAAGTAGGGCGGTCTCAGTGCCGTGCCCTGGACAGGAACCTGATTGACAAAACCCAAGAAGTTTATTCTCTTCAATAAATTGTTGTACCTGTAAGTAGGCCTCTTTATCCAGTATTTTAAGCAGAAAGGGCACCGTGGTGATGGGCCTGTAGTTATTGGTTGAGGACGGGTCCAGGGTAGGTTTTTCAATAAGAGGGCGGACCCATGCTTCCTTGAGGCAGTAGCAAAGGATGCGTTCACGAATGCTGTTAGAAATGGTGCAGCGCATTCTTTAATAATTGCAGCTGGGCAAATGTCTCCTTTGCAATTAGACGGCTTAATGGATTTCATGATATTGATCATTTCTATTTCTTCAATTTATTTGAAGGAAAAGGAGGTGGAGGTGACTGGGGGTAGTGGTATTTCAAGGTTATGGGTAATGATGAGGTCATGGATATCAAGGGCGTGGGCACTGATGGAGCGGGCATTGACCAGTGCACATCTTAGGTGCGAGCTAACACCGTTGCTCTTAGCAGTAGGGGTATAAGTGGATGGGGGTGTATCAATACCAATAGTTGCTGTGGTGTTGACATGCCTTGTGGAAGTGGTGGTAGTGGCAGGATGTGGCAAATAGCCATGCAATTTATCAACAGCCCCCATTCTGCAGCCAGGTCTTCACCCACCACGTGGATTGGAAGAGCCTACATTTTTCTAAATGGGACAAGTAACCGAGGGACAGATTTTCATGAACTGTGTTACCTGGGCCTCTGCAACAGTATGTGCTGGTACCAGCCATGCAGCGCACCCGCATTGTTTGCCACAGGACACGTTATGCCTCAAGGTTACCGCACTGCAATGTGAAAGAGGCACCTCATAGGCAATAAAGAAAACTAAATAATAATAAAATAAAATGTTGCTGCTGCAACCATTATCCCAACCGGCTGCGTTGGAATGGGGCCACATCAGAGGTCATTGAGATATCAGCACTATATATAAAAACAGGAGACCCCTGTCTGTATTTAGTATGTCTACATTATATATGTTAAGTGCACATTTATCTCCCCTCATTCACATCGATCATGGTAGCTCCATGAGTTATACTCTAGCCTAACACCCCTGGAAATCAGATGCTCCCCAATTACGGCACACTAAAATGTCCCTCACAGAGCACAATTATTTTGCATTTCTTTGCCCAGCACCTGCTCAGAATAAAGGTGCTGGCCAAAAAAAGTTGACCAGACAACGGCCCCCAGTCGTCATGAGACGCGCAAGAATATTCCCATGACAAGTGGAACTAGAAACCAAAGAATATTTATTTGCTGTTGCCCCCAAAGGCCCTTTTGCAAATTTGAAAAATGCACCCCTATCGCGAAAGTGCCTTTAAAACAGAAAACGTGACAGAGTGCCAGGCCAATAGCAAGTTGTAAAATACAGCCGCCGGCCCAAAATATAGGGCTCTATCAACAGCCACATCGATTGACTGATCCAAGGAATGTCCTTATTTAACTGTATTTAGTTATTGTGTTATAGTCAAAAGTAATACTGACCTTTCACAAAATACACAACACATATCCTTCTGTTGAGCTTTGTTTATGTACCGGGTCAGAACTGAGCGAGTGTACGCCTGCAAAAGAAGTTGCGCCATAATCTCCAGGGCACAGGGACACACAGAGGTCGATGTGTCAGGTTGACTGTGCGAACTGACATTTTCATTGTGCCTTGTATTGACTTCAATGATAACTTAAGTTGTGAGGGATGCCAATCCCAAAATCATCACACCTGAGTTGGACATTTGAGCTTCCTATAAATATGATTCTTAAATCACAGTTCTAATTGGATTTTGTTAAACTATGTGAAATTATGCCTATTTTTTTTTTTTATTTTTTTTTTTTTATTGTTACAGTTGATAAATCAACTTTTCAATATAAAATACAGAAATAAAAAGCATTACATATCAATTCAATTCCACCTTGATAACATGACAACATAGATTAAAGCTTACAAAGATAAAAAGGAGAACCATAAGCATAACCATAATCATAACCAAAGCCTTGGCCAATGACTAAATCGATCCTCAGATCATATCTAATCAAACTAAATCCTTAATGACACTAACTATTAAAATTTCATTCAACTCTCTATTTACAATACAGCCCACAGAAAAGTAAAAGGACAGAAAAGTAAGAATGAAAACTAAATTAAAAATTCCTTCCTGTCTTCTTTGCCCTTACAATGCAAGTGAAAATGAAAACTAAGTTAAAAGTTCCTTCCTATCTTCTTTACCCTTACAATACAATTTATTCTTCATTATTTCAGCAGCCAACGCCCTTATACGATTTCAAAGTTAAATACATTTAATATAACCAAGGCATTGATTGAACACATTCTTGCTTAATGATCGTACTCAACTATCACATCAAACATTGGATCATTTGTTGTCATCAGTTAATTTCAAGGCCAATAAATAGTTGACTATTGCAATTCTGACTTTGGTCAGTCTGGTATTATATAAATACCACCACAGTGATTCCTTCGACAATAGTGTGTAATCTTCGAAATGAGGTCTAAAAAACACAGTTCTTTTCTCAATTAAAGAGGGGCAAATGACTATTAGATGATGTAATGTTTCCCTCACTCCAGTAATTTTACAAAATCTACAATAGCTCATCTTTTCAGAGATTAGTTTCCATTTTGCTAATACATCCCTCGTATGCCAGATGTTAAGCCTAAATCTCAAGAACATGTCTCTATGTCTCGCACCCGGGAATTTCATTACGTATGATTCAGCTGTTCTTAACTTCTTTATCTCCACCTTATACACATTTCCTTGTTTACTATTTATGCATTGGTCATAAGTCTTGCACCAATCCCATAATAGAATTTTGGTCTTTGCTTTCACTGGATTAGTGATCAACATATTATCAGATACATCAGTTTTTATCAAAAAATCTCGAACCATTCGCCTCCACAATGCCATCGCATGGTGCTCTGTCGTTAGAATATATGTTGACAAGATATGCATGATTGAGTCTTCTACTATTGAGATAAGAAATTTACGATATATGCAGCACATTTTCCACATATATATTGTGTAGAGTGATGTCAACCCAAACTCATATCGAATTAAATGTATTGACACCGATTTGGGCAGCTTCAAGATCGATTTCCAGTAAATACCCTCTAACACAGACCAAAACCTATCATCTCTCCAGGATCTCGTTTCAGCACCATAGGTCACTGTTGGTACTGCTTTCTGGCAGTAAAATATGATAATAGGTTTCCATGTAAACATTCCATATTTATGATTCAATAAGGTAGCCTGGGCAGTGGCTGTTTTCATTTTCTGTCTAATTTCCTTATAATAAGGTGTGTCTGCCTCAGTTGTATTTACATTGAGGCCAAGGTATTTATATTCCTTAACATTTTCCAACCGCTGTGCTTGCAAAAACCAGGAGAGATGAGCGGTCTTTCTCTTGTACTTATTTTCAATCATCATAGTCTTTGACTTTGCCAAGTTTATACTCAATTCATTTTGCTTGACAAAAGTTCCTACTACTTCCAGCAGCCTCTGTAACCCCCTGGCTGTTTTTGACAGCAGAACCAAATCATCCGCATAAAACAACCAGGGGATCACACCTGCAGCCAGCCGTGGAGAGTCCGCCACCACAGTCTTAAAATCCTCAGCTATATTAGCTATATAGAAATTGAATAAGGAGGAGGCCATTCGGCACCCCTGCTTCAAGCCTCTAAAGGTAAGAATGTTGCGAGTTAGGGTGCCATCGAGTGAAGTTCTCACTTGAATTGAGGTATTCGTGTGAAACTCCTGAATCCAATGTTTCACATATTCCGGACATCTCCTAAGTTCTAACTTCCTGAATAGCAGAGGCCTAGAAACAGAGTCAAAGGCGGTTTCAAAATCTATGAATGCCATGTACAAGTTTTGATTCATCTGGAGTTCGTGTTTTTTAATGGCATGAAGGACCTGTAGATTAACTCCTGTTCCCAGCCCCGGGCGAAAGCCCGTCTGAAATGGATCATTAATTCCAGATTTTACGGTCCATTGGTTAAATTCTTCCAACACAAAACGGGCAAACACTTTCCCAGGTGCATCCAATAATGCTACCGGCCTATAATTTCTGGGATTAGTTCTATCCCCTTTTTTATAGATAGGGATTAGTATCGATTTCTGCCAAGAGGTTGGTAATTTGTTTGTGTAAATTACTTGATCAAATATTACATGCAGAATGGCAGCCCATGCTTCAGGATGTTCTTTTAACATGGAATTTGAAAGCCCATCCGGGCCGATTGCTCTTGAAGAGCTCAATTTCTTTATATAGTATAAAATATCTTCCTCCAGGATTTTTAGTTGTACTAATCCCTTAGGAACCTGACCTGGTGGATATTTAGCCCAAGTACTACTCGCATATAAGGATGAATAATACTCTGTCCAAACTTCCTCCGGCACAGCATTAACTTGGCTAATAGATTGAACAGGAACATATACACTTTTTATCAAACCCCAAATCAAAGCAGAACTTTTAGTTGTCAATGAGTATAGCATGATTTTTGCATCTTGAGAAATCATATGAGCTCGATGCTGTTTTAGCCAATTTTTATATGAGTTCTTCATTTTAATAGTTGCTGCTTTACGTAGTACAGGATCCCATGTCTTGATTCTACGTATCTCCTTCCTGAGTTGTGTTTTTCTTAAGGACACCTCATTATCACTCACGTGTCTACGTGTTTTATAATCATTCTGCCCCCCATTAACGCTATTCTTTTTGAATAAATGCAAGGCTGGAAGATAGTTCCCCTCTTGATATAATAGGTTTGGCTCCAACATATCTTTTGGATATGAGATGATTTTCAGTAGGTCTGATAACATAGGCGGCGTCCATCTGAAACGATTGCCCTTCGCAGAAACCACTACGGAGTTGTGATATGAATCCTTGGCTTTCCCCATCAAATCGACATTCCATTGCCATTTAATTGCCAATATGCTGTGATCACTCTGTTTAAGCTCTAAAACTTTGAGCTCAGTCAGCATATTGAACATATTATTATCAACAAAGATGTAATCAATTATAGACGTTGATTTGCCTCTTCGCCAAGTACACTTAGGGGGAATGTCTTCAGATATTGCACCATTCACCATATTTAGACCTCTTTCACTCATCAGCAAGTTCCATTGTCTAGCAGTTGCCGATAGTTTTCCCGTGTCACTTCCCAAACAATTCATATTCAAATCACCCGCCACAATAGTGTGGTTAATCGTGGCATCCCTTGCTATTAAGTCTAAACAGTCCCCCATGTCATTTAAAAAGGTGCTATCTTTAATATCCAAATGATTCCAGTAGATATTCACACAGGCTATGTTTTTTTGGCCATGCGTAATTTTTACAACTTGAATATGCCTATTTGGGGAGTGCCACGGCATCAACTTCCATCCATTACCAGTCTTGAGTACCACCAACAGACCCCCTTTAGGTCTACCACGATTTTTACTAGTCGCTGGTATCAGTTCCAGTTGATGGTTTTCCCAGACTGGCACAGATTCCAACCATACTTCTTGGAGCATTAATAAGTCATATTGTTCTAACTGTATTTGAGACGTGGAGGACAAATGAGCACTACCTCTCGTATTCCAAGATGCCGCCCTTACAAGTTGTTTTCCTGTGATGTTATTTAGCTAACATCTCCTCTGCATTACTTCATTAGCTGCAAAGGTGACTACTCGTGATTGTTTGACAGGCATATTGGAATACGAGACTGAGACCGGATTTTGCCTCCATGGTTTACCTTCAGGCATGTTGAACAATTTTGGTTGAGTTAGTTCACTTCTCTGCGTATTCTCAGCCAAATTCAGTAACATGAAACCCATCTGATAGATTTCCATTCTTTCTTGCCAGATTGCATCCTTTACCATATCTGATGTCATCCAGATCTTAACCACCGTTCTATCATATTCATGAATGAATTCAATCTGAGCTAAATCTGATGACTTCACACTTTGTAGCCGTGGAACATTTCCCAGAATATTTAGAACTGATGATCTATTTAGATCGTGCACCCCAAATTCCCCCCCCCTGCACTGCATTATCAAACTTACATGAGTCAGCTCATTACAGTTACCATGTCTGCCGTTCATTCTCTCATTCTTTTCATTGTTTCTCCCATTATAAGTTTTATTAATGCTAGGAGTGTTCTGGGCACAGGGGATCAGAGGTAACCTCACCTCTACTTGCCTGCCGACAACCCCCCTATTCAATTCCAAATGACTCGACGGAGCGTTCACAGGCACATTCATTCTCCCCTCTTTTAACCACTTTGGAGGGTTTTCATCCATGTATTTAGGGGTCATTACCGGTTGTGTCAAATATTGCCGCAGTGATTTTTCAATTTCTTCTCTGCGCTCTTCTAATGTTAGATATTTCTCTGGTCTAGGTAGTGCGAGTAATCCAACTTCTGAAGATTGATCAACCTCACCAATTCTAGCCTCAGTTCTTTTGTCTACCTCCTGTTTCTCGTTCATTTTACCAATTTCTAGGACCAATTTATCCAACGGGGCATATTTTAGTTCAGATTGAGAGGTGTCTGATTTCTCCTTCACTACCTGAGAGTGTAGTGTTGATAGACCCTTTATTTTGGCTATTGCCGCATATTTTCTCACAATTGCAGCACTTTTATCCTGCAATCGTTTATCAGGCAAGGTTAATAACTTTATGAATTGCCTGGAGTTTTTACTTTTTTGCAGCTTCGTTATTTTCTGATTCTTTTCCTTCTTTTGTGATAGTACTTTAGTCCTATGAGCAGTTTTTTTAGAATGTATCTGCAGATTCTGAGCAGAAAATATATTAAAAACTGGAATATCTGATGTGACCACCTTATGCTCTGTAGCATTAAAATGTATTTTATTTTGTTCTTTTTGGTCACTTATCTCTAGAATTTCCTCCCCTTTTTCTTGATGCATCGCACAACCATTTGTTTGTTCTTTACATTTTTTCTTTTTTGGTTTTGTAACGATTGCCTTTACCTCATTGGCTTGATCTTCTTTATCTAAACACATTATCGCTCGCACAACCTCTACTATTTGAGTTTGTATGATTTCCTTTTGGTTATTGTCCACTTGTATCATCGGGACATTCCTTACTTCCCGTTGATCATTTATCGATCTTGATTCAACCAATTCTTTTAGTAAAAAGTTTTGATCTGTAAGACGAGAGTCTAAGGATTCATATAGTCTGGCCAGTGTAAAAAGGGCAGTATTCATAGCCTGTAGTGTAATTTCTGTCCCTAATGTTGCAACTAGCCCTCCACCTTCATTTAGGTCTCTTTCTTTAGTCCTGCCCTGTCGTGGTGTAGGATGCGTAAAGGAAATTGATAGTACTGAGGACTCATGTTGTGAGTCAGTAAACATCACTGGTGATTGCGAAAGATGGTCTCCTTCATCCAAATCACCAGCTTGTATGTCCTGATTATTCATATTCGAATTCAGAGGCCTAATGGCCTCCTCTATACACATATCAGCACATCCATTCTCTGATTCCTTACACACGACAGTCACTCCCATCGCTCCTTTGGTACCATCTTGTGGACAGGTAGTTACCGGTACGTGTATTAGTACAGTGGTTATTTCATTTACTGAGGGTGGTACAATCAGACCCGTTTTAGCTGGCACAACAAATTCACCCAAAAGGTCCTTCTGACTGAAGGCCATCATCAGGGAATCAGAGGGGGAGCATAAGTCTATTGCACTATTTGCATCACCCTCCACTTTCTCAGTTACATTTTGCACTTCCTGCCCAACATTAGAGACCACTACTGTTGAAACACTTAAGGGTGGGCTTTCTTGGTAAAATTTCCGAATATCCGGCATATTCGATAACAATCTGGCGCGTGATACGTTCTTGCGAGGAGCGCTCGGAATGCTGTTAACACGTTTGGGAGTAACCAATGCAGTGTCAAAATCATCATTTCTAGCGCCTTTAGGTGGCATGCCTGTGCATAAGGTAAACATTTCTCCAAGTTAGTGGGAGACTTCACAACACTTCACTAGAAGCAACCAAGGCTTGCCACTTATACAACCAGTTAAAGCAAAAAACAAGTCAATTTTTATAATGTTGATTCACCCCTCGCCACTCGCTAGCTCAAACAGCCGTAACAGCCCTTTTGATAGCCCTATCACATATGCACGTCCACAATACGCGTGTACTACTCCCAATGTAGGGTTTGATAAGAATTGGCTGACTGGGGAAGTCACAGCCAAAATATCACGTGAAACTATAAAACACCACGTATAGCTAAGTTTTCACAATACCTTCAAAATACAGGTTGTAGGAAACGCTTGCATTCTCATGTTAACCTAAAAACTTCAAAAGGACCATAGATTTTCTATTCGCTCAAACCAGCCAACCCAGCCTCACCAGCGAACAGCCAACAGTACTTTGCTGTACTTTTCGCGGGTGCGCAGCGCGTGTGCGCTAGGCTGCGTGATTTTTAAAGGGCAGGCAAGGCGTCATAGGTCAGGGGGCAGGTCCATCAACCAAAACACACCTTAAAAATAAAAACAAAGAAGGGAATTGTAAGTGAACTGCTTCGTATTACACGATCATCAAGAAGCCCACAGTGTTCTAGTATGCTTCTATGTAAATGTAAATGTCAGCACACAGTCACCTCCTTTTCCCTTTGTAGAAGTCCAGGCAGACCAGGTGTCTCTGTTAAAGACATCCTCCAGTGCCAAATGAAATGAAAGCACTCGATCGTACTGAACGCTTTGAAAGCACAAATAAAGTTGAAAGGCTCAGATTCCAGCAGCAGTCAAAAGCCAACACAGCCAACAGTACTTTGCTGTACTTTTCGCGGGTGCCTTATAAAAAACTCACATGGTGCGCTTTTTGGACTTTAAAAAACCTCAAAGGCATTTGTTGATCACAGTCATAGTAGGAAGCAGTTATTCCTCTGTTTGATGTATAATTGTAAGAACTGGATTAAAACGGTTTCCCTTGTTGGTTTGCATTACTACAATAGGAGTGCTGTGTAATATACTGAGAAACACACGTGCCAAGAATGGTATCATTCTTTTTTTTATTTTTTTTATTTGTAGTTTATATAGCGTTTTATGCCAAAGTGCTGAACAAAACACACTGACAGTACAATCGAATATGAAATCACAGGCTATACAAAATGTATGTAGTTTCCATTAAGATTGAAGAAGATAATTCTTAAGAGATGAACAAAAAAGAGAGTAAGAAGTAATACAGCAAAGAAACAGGGAGAGAATTCCAGTGAAGTAGAGCAAGCAAAGAGAAAGAACGAAAACGTGATTGAATGCAAGGGGGGTCAGGAACTGATGATAAAAATTGATCCCGAGAACGTAAAACACGAGAAGGAACATATAAGGAAATGAGAGAAGAAAGATAAACAGGTGCAAGTCCATAAAGACCTTTAATAACAAGACAGAGAAAATGTAATTTGAGACAGGAAAAGAAAGGCATCCATATTAGAGAGGATAGTGATAGAGAAATAGAATTGCGAGAAGCCAAATAGAAACATTAAAAACGGACTTTAAAGGAACTAAACAAGAAACAAGAAGACCAAAGAGCACCCTAGAGCAATAGGACAGATGGGAAAAATAAGTGAAGAAATTAAAAGTTTTGTAACATTAAGCCTAAGAAAAGGACAAGCTTTGAATATTAAAAAGATAAAAACGACAAGAGTGTGACGTAATCGAAATGTGATAAGAAAGAGACAAATCAGAATCAAGATACAAACCGAGGTTAAAAGCAGAAGTAGAGATGGGAAGAAGAGAGGGAGGAAAAGAATCAGAAGGAGGAGGAATAGTATTAGCCGGGAAGAAAAGAACTTCCATTTTCAACGCATTCAAAACAAGAGAGTGATCAGACATCCTGTTTTTAATAGCAGTATGACAAGAAGCCAGATTATCTTGAATAGAAGATGTGAAAGAAAAGAAGGATAGGAAGAGTTGGGTATCATCTGGATTAAAATGATTGGAGATGCCAAAAGATGAGATAATAGCTGGTAGAGGAGAAGTGTAAAGAGAGAATTGGAAAGGTCCAAGAACAGAGCCATGAAGAAAATCATGAAGAAGATGTAAAGTGTTAGAAGAAGTCCAGCGCAAGAGACTGAGTATGTGTGAGAAGATAGATAAGAATGAAACCAGGATAACACAGAACCAGAAAAACCAAAATAAGAGAGAGAAGTTAGGAGTAAAGCATGACCCACAGTGTTGAAAGCAGCCGACAGATCAAATAGAATAAGCAAAGAAGAATGTTTAGAATAACGAGCAGCAAGGAGAGAATCACAAACAGGAATAAGAGCAGTTTCCACCGGCCAAAGAGGAAGAACATCTGACTGGAAGCAAGGAAATATAGAATTTTCGTGACAAAAGTAGAAACATGAGAGTAGACAAGACATTCAAGCAATTTAGAAAGAAAAAGGGAGAATAGAAATTGGATGAAAAATTTGCAGGGATCGAAGGATCTCAAGGTGGTATCTTCAAGATAGGAATAATTGAGGCGTGCTTAAAAGAAGCAGGAAAAGTAGAGGTAAGAAGAGAAATATTAAAAAGAGCAGTAACATAAAACACTTATGAAGGATAGACTTTCGGAGTAAGAGATGAAGGAGTAAGATCAGTCAGAGAAGCCGTAGGATGAGCACAAACTAAAACAGAGAACTGTCAGAATTAAAGATTTGTGAAAACACAGAAATAGTTGAAACAGAAGAAGAAGAAGAAGATCTAGAACTGGGTGAAAATTAAGAGGGAGCTGGCGGAACAATAGCAGATTGAAGAGCAGTCACTTTTGAAGAAAAGTAAGAAGCAAAGTCTGAAGCAGTTAAAAAAGAATTAAGAGAATAATCAGACAAAGGAGGAGAAAGAAAACAAGAAAGTTATTGAAACAGACGGCAAGGGTGAGTAGATTGAGCATGCTGACGATCTGAAAAATATGAACATTTAGCTGACAAAAGAAGCTAATCATTTAATGTATGATAAGAAGAAAATGAGAGAAGATCTGACACGGAAAAGTTTTATGCCAGCGCTTCTCCAGGCAATGAACAACACGCTGCATAGAGCAAAGATGGGAAGTAAGCCAAGGCTGAGGTGGCTTCGGAGAGGCAGAGAAAGAAAAAACTGGATATAAAGAATCAAGAGATGAAGAAAACATAAGCTAACAAATAGAATCTGCATCATCCGCAGGTAGAGCAGCAAACGTAGAATGAGACTGGAGACCAGAAGTACAAGACAAGAAACAATGGAGAATTATGGGAACAGAGATCACAATGAGAAAATAAGTAGGGGCCGTGGGCATGCGTACCCAGTACGGGTGCAAAAAGGATGAATAGAAAAGAATAAAAGATGATCAGAAGAATAAATGGGATGAGCAGAAACAGAAGAAGTAGATAGAGACTATGTACGCAAAGGCCAATAATATGGTTAATAATAAGCATAAGACTAGAACAATGTGCCTTGGTGGAAAATATAAATCAAGGGCTAAAGCCAAATGGCACATTGATAATATCCTTTTGAATGATGTGCAGGAATTTTTATACTTGGGCTTTCCCGTAAAAGTAGATGCATCAGCATCCTTTTACGAAGAACACGTCCAAGGGAAGATATGGAAGAGATGGATGATAACAAAGAATTTTATAGAACATAACGGATAATGGAACGTTAGTGGTTTCGTTGAGATTTACAAGACAAGTATTATATCTGCTATATTATACGCCCTTGAGGTTCTGCCTGCTTTGCAGTTAATGTGGTTGAGGAAGTTTGAAGCAAAAATACTGCGTCCTCTCATAAATCTACCACACACTGTCCCGGTGGAAGCTTTGCGATTAGAATATGGCTTGCCCTCTTTGTACTCACTGTGGAGTACTTGGAGAGTACTATGATATGCAAAACTGGATAAGCATGATCGCAGTTCAAATCCTTTATTTCTGCTTGGTGCGGCATCTTCATCAGCCGCATCCAATCTCTTTGTCACCGAACTACAAAGTTTCAGTATGGCTCATTTACGATCTCTGGGCTTAGACAATAATATATTGGTAAATTTGCCGGACTACGAAAAGATTGTTAAGCAGAAATCTCGCCAATGTGATTTGATTTCTAATATCGAGCAATTACATCAACATACTCGATATAGAGAATACTCATACCAGAGTTTCCTAGGACACATGCCATGTAGCTATTTAACGAAATGCTGCAGCATTAATTTAAAGTGATTTATATTATATTTGCGATTCAATATTCTTCCTACAAACAAATATATTAGCCACTGGAGAGATTCTCTCCTACGAAATGACTTATATAGATGTTGTAATCTCGAGAGTGAGACTGCCAGACATATATTAACATCATGCACTGCTATGAATGAGAGTTATAAGAGAGGATATGGTCACTTTGTAAGTACAATAGAAAGTATTAGAGAAGACAAATTCTGGTCAACTTTGATAGTCGCTCAATCTGTAGTTATAACTTCTGCTGCATTTGAAATTTGGAATAAGTCCACTAGCATTTAGGGAAAATAAGATTGTTTTTAATTTATTTTGGGGGTTTGGATGCGTTGTATGCAATTTGTAACTGCATTGCAAATACTTACTACATGTACATAGATGATTTGCTCTCTTGCATTGCAGGTGATTGTTTTAACTGTTATTATCAAAATGACATTCTTATTGCTTATTATGTTTTCTTTTAACATGCTTAAAGTTTATATGTAATTAAACTAATGCATTAATAAAAATAAATACAATTTTTTTTTTTTAAAAGATAGAGACAAAGTGAAAATAAGATCCAGACAAGAAATAGAAACATGAGACAAAGGAGAAGAAAGAGCAGAAAGGTATTAAGAGTCAAGAATAGAAAGGAATGTTAGAGACAAGTGTGCCATTATACTTGATGGTGCGGTGACATTGCTTGAAAATATTCTGTTTGCAGAAGTTATATTTTCAGCATATTATGCTATCCCAAAAAAAGTAGCTTCTGCTGATCTGGTGAGGTCCCATATCCAAGAGCAACCTTTAGCTCCTTTTCATGCCACAAAATAAATGGGATATGCACAGCCGAAACATGCAAGGGTCTTCCCTAACACCACTTTATTGGGGTTTTTTCACCAGGTTGTAAAAGCTAATCTCTTTGAGACAAGAATGTATACAAAAGTAAACATACTCTTAATCAGCATTGTGATTTCAAAGGGGATGCATAATTCCCACTCCCCACCCAAGGGTTACATTCAGAATGGCCCAACATATCAGTGTCTCTAGCTGAGAGTCCAAAGGTAAATGCAACACTCCACCAATCCTTGTTAAGCCCTGGTCCTGTTCTCTCCTGGTGGCTTGACACAACAAAAAGATGGGTTCTGAGCAGGTTGGCCGACAACAAAATGCAAAGAACTCAAAGAGGAATGTCTTCCATAATTTCCCTTTAGGGCACCTCTCATCAATCACAGTTTCTGGACTGGGATGCCTATTCAACCTCCAACTTTCATGGATGTGTCTTTAGGTGGATTGCGTACAGTAGGCAAACCTCCTTCTGGGGTCTCAGTTTCAGACTAATGATCACCCGCTGGATTTGAAGCATGCTGAATCCAAGTGGGTCGCTCACAAAGGCCCAGAGCCATAGGTAGACAGGAGGATGGTCTAGAATTTCACGAGTTTCTTACTAGGTGTTTCACCACCCCCGTCTCTAAGGATCCTGGCACTATGGCTGACCAGACCCACTCCTCTCCTACTGAACATCCTGTCACCTGGTTATACCGATGGAACCTTCTCTCATTTGCTTCTTCTCCTCTCTTTCCTTATGCTTAAACTACTCCTCCTCGACACTTTGCTTCTTTGCCACATGATATCATTCACAGATGCCTTTCCAATTTGGCCCCTCCCTACCTATCGCAGTGCTTCGTGAGGGCCCAATCCTCCAGACCTTTGAGAAGGGCCTACACCCACAGACTTCTAGCCACCAGACTCCGCAATCTCAGAAATCGATCACTTCCTAGGTATTTACTCTGCTCACCCAAACCCATCACAACTAGAAACACCAGATTAGGCACCCGCACTGCACCACTACCCCATGCTAAGATGAGCATAGGCACTGCCCCTCTCCCCCCACCACCCTAACATGCCTCTACACTACTTCACACTAAGCTCCTCACTACCACACACCACAACAAGCACACTTCATCCCATACTAGTACAAACAAAAACATCAAAGGCACACAACACCCACCTCTTAAATGTGCACTACTGAACGTATGCTCCCTACCTGCACATGCTCTCGAGATAAATGATCTACTATCCACACTTAATCTGAACTTACTTTGCATCACTGAATCCTGGCTCAATGATGCCTCCTGCCCAGCCATCGCACTAGCCCTACCCACAGGCTACACCATCCTTAGGCAAGATAGATGTGATAAGATTGGAGGGGGAGTCGCCCTTATCCACAAAGACTCACTATCCATCAGATTAGCAGACCATAGTACATGGGGTGGTAATGCTGATATCCTATCAGCCACGCTTACGCTCTCCCCCAATAATCTAATCAACATCTACATCCTATACAGACCTCCCGGACTCCCAGCTGACTTCCAAGAGCACCTCTCCCATCGACTCAGCAACAACATTAAAAAGTCCTCCAAAATCCGTCTATTAGGAGACTTAAATTTAGGATACAATGATCCTAAGGATAAATCCGCCACAACCCTAGCTGAAG
The DNA here is from genome assembly GCF_040938575.1 of Ambystoma mexicanum. Lineage (NCBI taxonomy): Eukaryota > Metazoa > Chordata > Amphibia > Caudata > Ambystomatidae > Ambystoma > Ambystoma mexicanum. The sequence continues at coordinate 938,927,746 of NC_090935.1, forward strand.
AACTCGCAGACTTAGGTTTCTCCCAAAGAGTCCTCACCCCTACTTACTCCAAAGGCCGCCCCCTTGACTGGGTCATGGATCACAACTGTGCATCCAACATTACCTCAAACACCGCCCTTCCTTGGACGGACCACACATCCATCGAATTCCTCATCCCCACCAACCCTAACCCTAAGACTCTCACCCACGCACCACCTGCCACAATAAGAAGTTCTAAAAAACACACCGCAGACTACTTGCGTCCCCACCTTAAAAGCCCCTGCCTAGCACCACCTTTCTCTCGGGACCCAAATATACCATCAGCTATCTTCAATGATACTCTCACCAAAGCCATAAACTCTATAGCCCCACTTGAAAGCAAGGAGGAAAAAAAATAATTTAATTGCAACTCTTGGTTCTCGGAAGAACTCCAAACCATCCAAGTTCAAAAGCACCAGTCGCTTAAAAAGTTGCAAACGGATCCGAGTGATCTAAATAAGAGCCTCTTCAAACAAATAGCCCTCCAATATTAAAAAGCCATTTTAGCAGCAAAAGCCAACTCCTTCAATGATAGGATCTCAAAGGCCAACTCCCAAGCTAAAGAACTATTCTCAATCTTTAATGAATTAGTCACTCCTCCGGCTACCGCTGACGAGATAACTAAAGACAAAGCCTGGTGTGCCAGCATTCAGTCCGCCATGCTCAACAAAATAAAACTCCTCCAGAACAAAATCCAAAACCACTGCAAAGCCCTCCCAAACCAAAAAACCAACTGCCCTACACAAGACAAGCGTAGTAATCTCAATCACGCTCAATTCTCCTTCAGAAACGTCACTGAACCTGAGGTCCTTAATCTCATCAAAAAACCTCAAACCATCCCTCTGCAAAGCAGACATTTGCCCTCCCAAAATCAGCAAGGAATGCGCCAATGACCTAGCACCCCTAATTACTGCCTTCATTAACGCATCTTTCCAAACAGGAACTGTCCCAAACAATCTCAAGGAAGCCTGGGTGCGGCCGCTTCTAAAAACGGCCACACTTGATCCAGCGCAACCCAACAACTACAGACCGATAACGACAGTCCCGTTCCTCCTAAAAATCCTGGACAAAGCAGCTCACATCCAGATCCAATCATACATAGAAGCTAACTCCATACTAGGCAAAAGACAATCTGGCTTCCGTGTCAGGCATGGAACAGAATCTGCCTTATTAGACCTAAAAAATCAAATCTCACAGATCATGGACAAAGGCAAACCTGCCCTGCGCCTCCGCCTCGATCTATCATCTGTTTTTGACCTGGTAGATCACCAAACACTCACCACCCACCTCACCCATGCAGCCCATTTCTCTAATCAAGCAGCATCCTGGATCACTTCCTTCCTTGAAGGAAGAGCCATGAAGGTCTACACCGACACAGCTAGCGCAGATCCTACCACTATAAACTGCGGTGTCCCCCAAGGATCTTGTACAGCCCCCACCCTCTATAACCTTGTCACAAAACCCCTCTTTGACCTACTTGACCCCATGGGTGTTGCATATACAAACTATGCAGACGACACTCAAGTACTTTTACCCCTATCTGGACTCTATCACCAAGACGCCATGGCCCTTCACAACATCTATGCCACTATCCAAGCTTGGATGGCAATCAATGGCCTCTGTCTTAACGGGGAGAAGACTGAAATTCTCATCCTGGGCCAGACAAACACATTATCGAAACTAAGCCCCCAATACAACAACTTCAACATAGACGACTCAACCATCTCCGTATCATCCTCTGTCAAGACTCTAGGTGTTTACATTGATGCAAATCTATCGATGAACAGACAAGTCAGCGCCATAGCCTCTGCATCAGCATTCAGCACCAAACTCATCAATGCCATTAAACCCTACTTATCCATACCCAACCGCTTGGCCAGCTAGAGCAACTATAGGAGCCAAACTCGATTATTGCAATGCCCTTCTAGCTGGCACCTCTGCCAAAAACATTCACAGACTGCAAACCACACAAAACAGTGCCCTCAGGGCTGCCATGACCATCCCTAGAAGAGGCCATATATGCCACGCCAAACGTGAAGCACGGTGGCTCCAGGTCAAAGACCGTATTACTCTAAAAATCCTCACCCGCAATCACAGGTGCATCAACAAAAACGCTCCAGCATACCTATCTGAAGCAATATCAAGGACCACATCCACTGGCACCACCAGCGCTCAGTACACCATCCAGCTACACATACCACGCATAAAGAGAGCCACAGCGGGAGGTCTAGGCTTCTCCTATATTGCACCGAAACTCTGGAACTCACTCCCTGCCACCCTTAGAGCTGAAACTTCCATCTCTGTCTTCCGCAACAACCTCAAGGCCACTCTCTTCAACTAGCAAGTCCTCCACTTCTGCCATGTATATTGTAATATAACACAAATGTAATATAACTATATATATATATTTTTTTTAAGCGCTCACACAGCCCGCGGGCATCGAGGCGCTGTATCAGGAATCGTTTTTTGTTTATTTAGTTGGGTAACAGTTTTTTTTGTCTTAGCTGCGTATTTATAACGCCCTTAAACACCCAGAGGTTTCTAAGCGCAGACCCGGGTATCGAACCTGTGTTGCTTCGTGTCATCTTGCTTCCAAGGCGCGCACGTTGCCGCTGAGCTATCCTCCCGGGACGGGAGGATAGCTCATATTGTAACCTGTATATATACTGCTAATGACTATGTAACTATATTGCAACCTGTATATATATTGCTAATGACCATGTAACTAAGTAACTAAGCTGTGTACTGTAACAAGTGCCACAATGTCCTCGGGCTGCTGTGCGCTATATAAATAGGAATAAAACAAAACAAAAACAAAACAAACAAACTTCTCCCTCCCATATCCAAGCGAGCGAAAAGTGGAGGCGCCAGCTTCCCTTCCGTGGCCGGGCACCAATGGAACTCACTTCATATGCACCAAATGCACTGAAAACCTGGCTGCTCACCTAGAACCCCCCACTTTTGTTCGCTTGTACTGTTGCCATGCCTGCCTCTCCATAAGCTGAATGTACTTGGTTGTAACAGTGCCTCGATGCCTAAGGGTTATGAGCGCTTAATAAATGTAAAAAATAAATAAATAATGTGTTGCTGCACCCCATAGAGGGCTCCTACTTGCAATCTCAGGGATCACCTCTTTCCATATACCACTTTGCTCTCTTGGGTGCGAGAAGCCCTTCTCCTGTCCTCTGCTATCACTCTCCCCTTCCTCCCTTTCCTTCTCACACTTATCCTCCTCTCTCCCCCTCCTATCCTATCTTCACCTTCATACATCTGTTCCTTCCTCTCGTCACCCTCCTCCTTCTTTCTCCAACTCTTGATGTTTGTCCTCTAATCATCTCTCTTCTCACCCACCACTTCCTCCTCCCCATAGCATCAGCTTCTTATGTTCTTCCTCTCTACGTTCCATCCATGTGAAATGATTCTCTGAGTTAGCGTAGCCCTTCACAGTCATGTAGGGATGCTACTGGACAACCTAACAAGCCTAGTGTTTTCACATGTGGGGACCTTGGTGTGGAGCATCAGGATTGGCCAAGTGGGACTGTGACTTCATTCTCTCTAGGTGTGCGTGGTGCAGCAGAATTTCACGCTGCTAGTCTATGGGCTGAGGAATTAAGTATGTGTTGCCATCTTGGATTCACTCCTTCCTTGTTTCACCAAGGAGAGCCGGTTGCTTGAACTTTTACTCTGCCTCATCACTCTCCTCTATACTCATGCCATGCAGGGATGCCTTCTGCCCATGTCAGACCTTTGTGACAGCGCAAGCAGGAGCACATTCTTGCTTGCGGTTTCTTTCTGTCTTCTCTAAGTAGAAATTCTTTCTGCTTTGGAAACCTTGATTTCTCATAAGGGATGGATAGATTTTCTATGGGGGCTTACATGTGTTTCCCTGTGTCCCTTGATGTGATGATCCCCTGACTCCTGTTTGATAAGTGGGGGTAGCCAAGGGTTGCTCCCAAGGCCCAACTTCAACACGTGAGTGGTGGCACACAGCTCCCTTTAAGATTCCACCATCCTCCTTCATGGCTAGACAGGGACCTTCAACACACTCTTGAACTTAATTTCGATTCCTTGCCTAGGTTGAAAATAAATAAACATTCTACTTCCTTATCCAATTGGCAACTTGTTGTTGCCTAAGCATCCACTCAGGAGCAATGGACAAGGATAGGTGTAGCTCTAACCCCACAACCTGCACAATTTAGGCTCTCAAAGGAAAATTTCATCAGAGGAATGGGATGGGAAATATATGCCCTGGGTAGAGCCTTACTATAATACTTAACTGCATTTTGCTATCTGTAAGTTAAATCTGGTTAATATATGGTCTATTTACTAGTGTGCACCACTGATATATAATAAACCCTATTATATAGTCCTACCCCACAATTCTGGGACAATGAACAGGCTGGGAACTATAGTTAAAACACATATTTCACAGAGTCAGCTGCAGAGTCGCTGCAGTTACTGGTTTACTGGTGTGGAGCTGCAACTCTTACAGTCTTTTGTTGCTGTTTGTCGGTGAGGAGGAGTTACAAACATAAAACATCCTGACCGGCACGGAGCACTACGGAGTCAGCTGCATAGTCGCTGCAGTTCCTGGTTTACAGGTGAGGAGCTGCAACTCTTACAGTCTTTTGTTGCTGTTTTCTGGTGAGGATGAGTTACCAACATAAAACTTCCTGACCGGCATGGAGCACCGTGGAGTCAGCTGCACAGTAGCTGCAGTTACTGGTTTACTGGTGTGGAGCATCAACTCTTACAATCTTTTATTGCTGTTTGATAGTGAGAAGGAGTTACCAGCATAAAACACCCTGACTGGCGCGGAGCTCCCCGGAGTCAGCTGCAGAGTCGTTGCAGTTACTGGTTGTACTGGTGTGGAGCTGCAACTCACACAGTCTTTTGTTGCTGTTTGTTGGCGAAGAAGAGTTACCAACATAAAACATCCTGAACGGCACGGAGCGCCGCGGCTTCAGCTGCAGAGTCGCTGCAGTTACAGGCAGTTAGTGGCATAGAGTTGGGAGGTGTACCCATTCACTGTTCACCTTACTGCATCAGTGATTGGAACATACTGGGTGCAAGTGATCGGAGGGCATGGAGGTGGATCCTCCTGTTGCTTGCATTCGCCAGCAATTAAAGAGTCTTGGAACTATGGCGGCTCGGGCAATCCTGACCCTTGAAATGGGGGAGTGTTCTATGAACATCTCCTCTGCTCACAAGGTAAGCCCTCCACCGCCCGTTTTTACACTTCCTCACAAACCTCTATCCCTAAAACTTAATGCCAAGATAGTAGCCTCTGACAACAGTCTGGATGGTACCAATGTTGAGATGTTGGAAGCAGGGGACGAATCTCAGCTCTTAAACCCCGAATTAGGGGGTGGGACGCCATCTGTATGAAACAACGGGAACCTTTAGCTGTTACGATCCCCCCTTTTCGAATGTCGAACAATTGGAACATCCTCTGTACAATCAAGCTGACAGAAGCCAAAGTGAAATACCCAGGTCAAACCCTTTACTAGCTTCGAGATTGTCTCATGACATTGCCTGTATACAAGCTGCCTTGAACAGCAACATGAAGTAGAAAACAACAACTAAGGCCACACCACACACCAGACTGTAGCCTACTTATAGAGGTGGACTCAAGTTTGAGGAAGCTGGAATTGTTAAATCCAACAGCATCTACTCCAACTACTAATCCAGAGAATAGAATGAGAAATCAACTGGGAGTAATCAGACAAGAAAAGGAAATATTGCAACTAGAGGTGGCTCATGCAATGAACACTGCTGCTGCAAAAATAACCCTCACAAACAATAGGAAGGGAATTTTTACTCCTCAAAGAAAATCCTCTATAACAGCAAATGCTGTAGTGTCTTCCTCGTCCTCTTCCTCGAGCCTAAATGACTCTGTTTTTTCTCCAAGCATACCTCCCAAGGATCAGACTCCGGGGCTGGCTCAGATACAAATTTTGATAATGTCTGCATTATCAATTTTATTATCACCTACAGATCCATTCATGAAGATTTCAAGGACCAGGCTACCCTCTTCGCAATGGTGCACTCAAAATTGACATACCTGGAAGCTTTCACCTCAACAGTGCAAAATAGGCTCAATTATGAAGGCGAACAATCAAACATATGGCAAAATCGCCTATGCGATTTAGCTCGGTCAGAGCTAACGGATAAAACATCACTTAGACTGGGTGATAAGCACATCGACAATAAATGCACAAAAGGTGGAACTCGAGTTCAGCGGAGCAGCAAAACGGCACAATCAAATCCAAGGGTTGCCAATAGATGTGAAAAGATCTTGAGGCCGGTGGACAAAAATAAGAATGTAGGCCCTCTGGTGGTCAATCAGCAGCTCCAACAAGAGCCGATATTGGAAATTTCGGAGGTTGCCGCGCTACAGCCCAGGGATTCGACAACTCTCAGAGGTGTGATTTTAGAAAACGATCCTCGAAATCTGGATCAAGCTTTACCCCTGGTTTAAGCGGAGCCCAAGAGAGATCTGAAATTGGGCTCTGATGCTACCTTTTGATTTTTGGGAAAAAGTTGAACTCTGTTCGAAATGATACTGCTCCGAAACAGAAAAAAAATGAAAAATATGCCTACAATAAAACAAAGTAAGACAAATGTGGCTAGATCCTTTTTGAGAAATCTAAAATCAAACCCTCCTCTCCTGAGAGCAGAGACCCAATTAAACCATGGAAATGAGATGGCAATGGCTCAGCGATGTCCGGGCAAAAAAGGAAATTAGAGTCCAATACTAGGTCAGAAGAATCCTCAATGAGAGAAGAAATTCCCTCTTACAATCTAACCATGGAAAACGAAGTAATTTCCCCCTTGGCATTCTCAATATATTCTATGGAGTCGAAAAATGAAGATATGGAAAAGAACCAGGGTCTACAGGAGAGAGATCTTAGGGGAATTAAGGAACAGAATATCACATTGATGGTGCCAATCAAAATCGCCACAGTACATTTGTTGGAGGAAAAAGCATTCTTAACTTTGGTGTAAAAAAGAGAAATTGCAGGAAACAAAATATCTCAGAAAACTTCCCTGATTTCTAACACAAAGCCAGCATTCACGAGATTTGCCACTAGAGACCCTAAAACATTGAAGTATATCGGGAAAGGCTGATAACTATATAACTGGAGCGTTGACACCAGACCAATGAAAGTCTGATATTGAATAGGAAAAATGTCCTGACCCTTTTCCATCACATTCCAATTCACTGATCAATAACTACAGAAGACATTTTGGTGCTGGCGTATGTGAAAGAGTCAAGGATGGACTGGGTCCTATTGCACTTCGAAAACACTCTTTTGGAGGCAGCAGATAGGTTTCTACCTCTAGGATTTGAATAAATAAAAGAACTGATGGGTCAGACTTTTTCAAAGCGATGTCCTCAAGGACAAAAATCATCGGATAGATGGGGAGACCAAGGCTTATCCGCTCAATGAGGGCCATCCAAAACAAACATCTTCAATTAAGACCGAGGGGCAAGAAACTACTTATAAAACGACGGACCAACTGAAAGTTACCTTTTCCAGACAGAAAAAAAATCAATAGATGTGTGGAATTTGTGAAAAACCAGATCCCCGAAAAACATAAGGAGCACGATTGGTCTTGGATACAGAACGCCTTAAGCTCTTCTCAAAACTAATGTAATGGTCACCTGACTCCCACGGAGGTGCTGGCCTGGTTCGCGCTGCTGTGACCTCTTCTAAGGTGATGCGCAGGGTTCGGAAGACGGACTGGACCGGGCCCCCAAATCTGGCTTGCAGAAGTATCCTTCTGTAGGCGAAAATAGGGGATTAACTGTCTGCGGGGTAATGCAATCAGCCTCCCACTATCCCCTCTCACCCTCCTCGAAACCCTTCTGTGATTCCTCGTAGCGTCTCACCTTAGGGTCTGGAAGGACGAGCTCTCCATCCTGCTTCTGATGCAGGGGCGCGTTGGTATCCAGTTACTTCACTGGATTTTCGTATTGGTGAGAACCAAACTTGCTTGGCTTCCAGGTAAGTTTTTTGATAAGAGATTCCCCTTGTGTCCATGCATTAATGTACTAATGCTAGTGTCTTTTTCCCCATAGGGGCCGGGGTACGGAATGCCGGGGAACAGGCACCGACCCGAGATGAGAGGTGAAATCCTTGCAGAAATCAGGTAAGTCTTTAATGAGCGTTTTTTGGTAATGTCTTTTCATTCGCTCATTAAAGCTGATGTCTCTTTTTCCCCTTAGAGGCCGGGGTCCGGAAATGCCAGGATGCGGCGCGGACCCGAAATGAAGAGGGAATGAATCAACAGGTAAGTCTTAACATGGAGATTTAGCTTTCCTTATTCCCTTCTCTCTCTCACCTTTTGTTCTGGTCTTTTTCTCCCTAGGCGCTGGGGCGTGACTGCAAATCCGGATGATCGCTGCTGAACATGGAGGCGCCCTGTAAAGGTGAGTGGAATGCGGCGCTGCAGCGATCGACGCGATGAGCTTTTAAATAAAAGTCTTTCTTTTCAGGCTTGTCGGCGAGATGTCTCCGGGATGCGGATTTAGCAGGTAAGGACTTTTCCTTCTTCAGTTCTCTTCTACTCTTCCTTTGCAGGTGATCCAGGATGCTGGCAGGCGTGGCAGAAGTCAGGATGCAGGAGCAGACACGGTGAGCGTCCAGCTGCTAGATGCAGAACAACGCGAAGCACGTGTGGCTATTCGGGTGGGGTTTAAATAGCCTTGGAAGAAGTTCCAGGTATGTATCCTTCCTCCAATCAGGTATGTATCCTTCCCCGACCACGCCCAGATGGTAAATTAGTCCCACAGGTAAAGTAGTTCCCTTCATGCCTCAAGGAGGCCGGGATCCTGCAGCATGGTCTGCATCAGGTAAGTGCACCCAAGCACTTCCATAATGAGCCTGGCGCCTATGGCGCCAGGACTGATGTCTTTTATGAGCCTGGCGCAATTGGCGCCAGGACACTGTCCAAAGGGCCCCTATATGGGGTTGCTGGGTCCTTCCTTGGGGACTGGATGTCCGCTTTCGGGGACGCAGGGCTTGAACCGGCTCCCCGGGAGCGGGCATCATGACAGCACTCCCCCCCAAGGCCCCTCCCAAGGTTGTTCCCTCCGGGGGTTTTGGTTTGTCTGGGAAGAGTCGGTGGAATTTCCTGACTAATCGAGGTGCATGCACATGGTCGCTGGGTTCCCACGACCTCTCCTGAGGTCCGTACCCCTTCCAATCAATTAGGTAGAACAGTTTTGACCTAAACATTTTTGAGTCTAAAATGTTCTTCACTTCGAATTCGGGCTCCCCATCTATTAGAATAGGTTCTGGAGGTTTGAGTAGTCAGGTTCCGGGTACCACTGGTTTCAGAAGTGACACATGAAAAGCAGGGTGAATTCGCATACTAGCTGGTAAATAAAGTTTAACAGCCACTGGGTTAATTATTGCCGTAATAGAATAAGGTCCCAGATATTTTGGGTTAAAAGTTCGAGGCCCTTTGAGTGGTAAATGTCTGGTAGCTAACCACACTTGATCCCCAATCTGATACGGAGGTGCTTCACTCCGATCTAGATCAGCATTCTCCTTGTATTTTCTCTTGGCTTGTTGTAAATGCGTAGTTGCCTCTTTGAAGGCTTGGGTAATTGTAGAATGCAGATGTTCTACTGCAGGCATTCCGAGGTTCTGAGGTGAGTCAAGGTTTGAGGTTCGAGGGTGATGCCCAAACAAAGTATAAAAAGGACTGTGGCCAGTTCCAGAGTGTACTGAATTATTATATGCATATTCGGCTATCCAAAGAATGTCTTTCCAGTTGCTTTCAGATTGCTGTAACATACACCGTAAGTATTGCTCAAGGGTCTGATTTGTCCTCTCGGTCTGACCATCGGTCTGAGGGTGGTGACTGGTCGATAATCTTACGTCGATCTGCGCCATTTGACAACATTTGGGCCAGAAGTGGGAAATGAATTGGCTTCCCCGGTCAGAGATTAGTATAGATGGGAATCCATGTAGCCGAACAATATTTTCGAGGAATTCTTTGGCTAGGACAGAAGCTGAAGGTAAACCTTTCAAAGGAATAAAGTGGGCCATTTTGGAAAACAAATCCACAATTACCAGAATAGTATTGTACCCCGAACAAGGAGGCAGGTCCGTAATAAAATCCATTGATAGGGTGTGCCAGGGTGCTGGCGGTATGTCTAGAGGTTGAAGGAGACCGGCTGGTCTTTTCTTTTGACTTTTATTTTGGGCGCAAACACCACAGGACATCACAAAAGATTTAACATCTTTTCGTCAGGAGGGCCACCAAAATTGTCGTTTCACCTTTTCCTCTGTCTTGGCAATACCGGGGTGTCCCTCTATTAATGCATCATGATAACCGGAAATAACTAGTTTGTGTAATTCCTTATGTGGCAGGAATAAGCGTCCTTGGAAATAAGGTAAACCATTATCTATGGTAAAGTCTGATCCCTTTTGTAGCCAATCCTGTAAGGTTGTAGGGTCCAGGAGTTGTTTCACTCTGGCTTGAATGTCTTCAAGCGTCTGTAACGAAGTCATGCCTAGAATCCTCTGTTCGGGAATGATTGGTACTGGTTCTGAGTTTGTATCAGATTCTCCCATTCCAATTCGGGATAAGACGTCTGCTTTGCCATTCTTGCAGCCAGGTCGATAGGTAATCACGAAATCAAATTCAGCGAAAAACAAAGCCCATCGGAGCTGTTGTGATGACTGAGCCTTGGCGGTTTTCAAATACTGTAAATTCCGGTGATCAGTGATCACTGTGATGGTATGTCGAGCGCCAAGCAGATAATGCCGCCAGGCTTTAAAAGCGGACTTACTGGTTAACAGTTCTTTGTCCGTGATTGCATAATTAACCTCGGGTGCCGAGAATTTTCTGGACCAAAATGCTACGGGATGCAGTTGGTTGGTTTCGGGATCTCTTTGGGACAGGACAGCTCCCATGGCTAGGCTGGATGTGTCAGTTTCTACGACATAAGGGAGATCTGGACGCTGGTGTTTCAATATAGGTGCGGAGGTAAATTTAGCTTTTAAATCCTGATAGGCCTGCTCGGCTTCTTCAGACCATTCAAAACGTTTATTTTTTCTCAAGAGTGCAGTAATGGGTTGTACCACACGTGAAAATTCCGGGATAAACCTGCGATAGAAATTGGCAAAGCCGAGCATGCTTTGAACCCCTTTTACAGAGCTAGGTGATGGCCATTTGAGGATGGCATCCACTTTTCTTGAGTCCATTCGGACTCCTTTGGGTGTCAGGATAAAACCTAGAAACTCGACTTCTGTAGTATGGAAAACACATTTCTCCAATTTAGCAAATAGTTTGTGTTGGCGCAGTTTTTCAAGTACTGCCCTGACGTGTTTTCTGTGATCAGATTCCGAAGAGGAGTACACCAGAATGTCATCGATATATACGACAACACAAACATCGATAAGTTCCTGAAGGACATCATTCATGAAGTATTGGAAGGCAGCCGGCGCGTTACACAATCCGAAAGGCATCACCTGGTACTCGAATAATCCGTATTTAGTACGGAAGGCAGTTTTCCATTCGTCGCCTTCTTTAACTCGTCCCAGATGATAAGCCCCCCGGAGATCTAACTTGGTGTATATGCAAGCGTCCTACACTTGGTCAAGGAGTTCAGGGATCAGAGGCAGAGGATAACGGTTTTTAACCGTTATCTGGTTCAATGCGCGGTAATTGATACAAGTTCTAAGGTCGCCTTCTTTTTTGGGCACGAAGAACAAAGCCGAGGATGCCGGGGACTTTGACGTGCGAATAAAACCATTAGCTAGGTATTGATCCAAATATTGTCTCAAATGCAGATTCTCAGGTTCGGTAAGGGCATAAATCCTGCTACAAGGGGGTTGTGCACCGGGCACCAGATCGATTTGGCAATTGTACGATCTGTGAGGAGGTAACGTGTTGGCCTGTTCTTTTTGGAAGACGTCCTGAAAGTCTTGGTATTCCGGAGGTAGTTGCATGGAGGCAGAGGTTACAGATGCTAGATTAATCTTCAGGTTTTCTGGCTAGCAGGTTTGTGTACAATCCGGGAAGGTTATTCTCTTAGCTCACCAATCAATTCGATGATTATGTGTCTCTAACCAAGGGATTCCAAGAATAACCTGAAACTGTGGAGCCTTGATTACATCAAACACAACACCCTCCCGATGGCCGTCGGGACCAATAAGAGTCACCTCAGTAGTGGAATGTGTTACCGGTCCAGAGGCAATTTCAGTTCCATCGACTGTGGTGATGACATCTTTGCTGGTTTTAGGACGGAGAGGGAGGTTAATCCTAGAGACCAATTCACGATCCACATAGTTTCCAATAGCCCCACTATCGATATATGCCTTTATTGCATGCAACCGCTTAGGCTGTTCTGGATCTACGAGAACCATTGGCACAATGAAATGCGAGGTCTGAGAGTTAGTTTTCAAGCTCGGCAAGCGGACCCCTACACTTGTCGGGCGGAGTCTTTTCCCGAAACAGAGTCTTCATGGTTTTTATCAGCGGCTCCTACCGTCTTTCGGGGCGGTTTTGCCGGGCAGTCTCGTAGAAAGTGTCCAGAATTCCCACAATAAAGACATAATTTTAACTGCTGCCTCCTTTCACGTTCCTTTTGAGTTAAGGGTCCTTTAACCCCTCCAATTTGCATAGGCTCAGAGACATCAACTCCCTTGGGATTAGCATGGGTCTTGACCAACACCCGGGTCTCAAACTTGGACCGATCTGCTTTTCTGTTTTGAAGTCCGTGATCCAATTGGACCACTAAGTCTATATACTCTGTGCATTCTTGGGGCGGATTTACAACTTGGGCCAAGACATCTTTAAGTTCTCCGCGTAGGCCTCGATAAAACAACGTGACTCTTTTATCCTCTGGCCATCCCGTTTCCACAATTAGTCTATTAAAGGTTGCAATATAGGATAGGAGGTCCTGATTGCCCTGTCGCAGGGATAGAAGTTCGTCATCAAGAGCCTGCCCCTGAGAGTGTCGAGCAAATAACCTTTCCATGCTTGCTTGAAACCTTTGAAAATCACAGAGAATCGGGTCATCTTGAGTAACCAGTGGAACTGACCAATCGGCAGCGCAGCCGCTGAGATATGACAATACAAAGGCTACCTTGGTCTGATCATTAGGGAAGGCCCCAGGTCTGCATAGGAAGTCCAAACGACACTGATTCATGAATACGGCGAATCGTTTGGGGTCCCCAGCAAAGCGTTCGGGTGGGGCCAGCGGCATGTTTCCAGGTAGATTAATCTGCACAGGGTTACTGGAAACCACAGGAGCGGGTTCCCTCCGGAACCGGGTAGAGGAGTTTGCCCAGCTTGACCTTGCAAAAGCTGTCTGGCCAGGTCATCAGTTCTTTCCTTTGCTATTATTAATTCCCTCCTGAGGGCATTAGTCTCTTGACGAGCGGCATGTACTTCGGCCCGTAATTCCCCCAGTAATTGGGCCAACTGATCAGTCTCAGAACTTTCCATAGCGCCTGGGTGGGAATTTGTAGGAAGGCTTCGCGTTCTGTAACGCTCACCTGACTCCCACGGAGGCGCTGGCCTGGTTCGCGCTGCTGTGACCTCTTCTAAGGTGATGCGCAGGGTTTGGAAGACGGACTGGACCGGGCCCCCAAATCTGGCTTGTCTGGCTCGCAGAGGTATCCTTCTGTAGGCGAAAATAGGGGATTAACTGTCTGCGGGGTAATGCAATCAGCCTCCCACTTTCCCCTCTCACCCTCCTCGAAACCCTTCTGTGATTCCTCGTAGCGTCTCACCTTAGGGTCTGGAAGGACGAGCTCTCCATCCTGCTTCCGATGCAGGGGCGCGTTGGTATCCAGTTACTTCACTGGATTTTCGGATTGGTGAGAACCAAACTTGCTTGGCTTCCAGGTAAGTTTTTTGATAAGAGATTCCCCTTGTGTCCATGCATTAATGTACTAATGCTAGTGTCCTTTTCCCCATAGGGGCCGGGGTACGGAATGCCGGGGAACAGGCACCGACCCGAGATGAGAGGTGAAATCCTTGTAGAAATCAGGTAAGTCTTTAATGAGCGTTTTTTGGTAATGTCTTTTCATTCGCTCATTAAAGCTGATGTCTCTTTTTCCCCTTAGGGGCCGGGGTCCGGAAATGCCAGGATGCGGCGCGGACCCGAAATGAAGAGGGAATGAATCAACAGGTATGTCTTAACATGGAGATTTAGCTTTCCTTATTCCCTTCTCTCTCTCACCTTTTGTTCTGGTCTTTTTCTCCCTAGGCGCTGGGGCGTGACTGCGAATCCGGATGATCGCTGCTGAACATGAAGGCGCCCTGTAAAGGTGAGTGGAATGCGGCTCTGCAGCGATCGACGCGATGAGCTTTTAAATAAAAGTCTTCCTTTTCAGGATTGTCGGCGAGATGTCTCCGGGATGCGGATTTAGCAGGTAAGGACTTTTCCTTCTTCTGTTCTCTTCTTCTCTTCCTTTGCAGGTGATCCAGGGTGCTGGCAGGCGTGGCAGAAGTCAGGATGCAGGAGCAGACACAGTGATCGTCCAGCTGCTAGATGCAGAACAATGCGAAGGACGTGTGGCTGTTCGGGTGGGGTTTAAATAGCCTTGGAAGAAGTTCCAGGTATGTATCCTTCCTCCAATCAGGTATGTATCCTTCCCCGACCACGCCCGGATGGTAAATTAGTCCCACAGGTAAAGTAGTTCCTTTCAGGCCTCAAGGAGGCCGGGATCCTGCAGCATGGTCTGCATCAGGTAAGTGCAGCCAAGCACTTCCATAATGAGCCTGGCGCCATTATGAGCCTGGCGCCATAGGCGCCAGGACACTGTCCAAAGGGCCCCTATATGGGGTTGCTGGGTCCTTCCTTGGGGACTGGATGTCCGCTTTCGGGGACGCAGGGCTTGAACCAGCTCCCCAGGAGCGGGCATCATGACAACTAATAGAATATTATTTCGGAAGACAAACCCTATATTCAAATTGGATCATGGAATACAAGAGGTTTTTCCCACCTTTTCAACAACAAGGCCCATGACTGGACTTCCTTTGATATTCTATGCTTCTAGGAAACTTGGCTGAGGGAAGTGCTGTCATGTATTGAGTTTCATCCCTATCTCAATCTGGCTATCAAGGGTCAGACCGAAAGACCATCCTCTGGTTTGTTGACTTTGATCAAAATGGGCCAGGGTTTGAAAGTTTTACATCACTTCTCTCCGAACCCTTGGATTCAAACATTGGTGGTGGGCATTGCTAGAAAAAGCAAAAGATGTTGATGCTATTCTAATTTTGCTAAATTTATATTGGAACCCTGCTAAGGTCAATGTGGAAGAATTTATGGCAGGGGTATTGAGATGGATAAATCTGGCAAGGAGTGATTTTATTGATCCTTTTCAGATGCATAGACGGGGTAGGCCCTGAGCGGGAAAGGCCCACCAAACATCTGTAAATGCCTAGTCAGCAGCACTGTGTGGGCATTTACAGACGTGGTGGGCCCAACTACATTAGCTTCAGGCCCCGTGTGTTAGACAATACTGACTACGCCTCTGATCCTTTAATGATACTCTATGGGGACCTGAACATCAGATGCATTAAAGTCGATGATTGTCCTATCAAATCTATAACTGACATTCCCACTTCAAAGGGCCTCTGAACATGTCGTTGGGTGCATGAAATGGAGGAGAGGGAACTTGATATGGTAAATAATAATATCAAGGGAGATAAACCGGCTAAATGTACTTAGAAGGCTGGTCCAAGGCGATCTTAGACTATTTCTTTGTGTCTGAAAATGTCCAATGTGATATGATTTCCCTGGAAGAAACTGATATGAGAGTAAGTGACCATAGACTCTTAAAGCTGAAGTGGTTGGATCGTCAGAGAGGATTAAGTGAAAGCAAATGTTTGGATATTCAGATCTCTGAGGGTAGAAATAGATTAAGAATGAAGACGATGGATGTGTTGGATGTGGGGAGAAAGTTAAAATCTCTTGTTGAGCAAAACAATAGGCTCATAGACTATGTGCCTCTTTTCGCTAAATACCAGCAAATTACCAAACATTGAAGTAGATCTGATTTCCATCCAAAGCATACATTTAGCCAAATGCTGGTGGAAGAGTGGAAAAGACTATAAAAATTGGCTAAAAAATGTCAGATTGACTTGTATGCAATAAGAAGGAGGACATGATAAAAGTCTTCTGCAAAAAAAAATCCTGCCTTACTTGGGAATGGATCAACAAAGTTGTTACCCCTCAAGAAGCTCTTCAATCAACTATGGTAGAAGAGCATCGATGGGTGGAACATTTTGGGCGCCTTTTTGCTTCGTAAATGAACATAGCTGCGGTACAGAAGATAACTAATTCTGCTCCATGGTGCTGGGAAATGGACATACAAGACATATTGAAAGTGAGTCAGTAATGGGAACTAGGGGTCGTTGTAGTAGACAGTGCGTTTTCTAATATTGCCACAGGTAAGTATGGTAAGTATGGTGGCAAGTATGGTACAAGATAAATGTTTTGTTGGCGGGATAGGCTGCGTCAGAAACACTCCATATGGTACCCCCAGTAGGTACCAAAAAACAGAAAATGAAAGAGAACACGTGTTTCAACATTAGTTCAACATGGATCTTCAGGAGAGAGTAATTTGCTTGTTTCTATGTAGAAATGGGTACCATGTCGCTCGTTTGTATATTCTTATTGCTTCTGTTTCCACGCTGTTAAATTTCACAGCTGATTGAGATCCTTGTCTCTAGGAGATATGTTTGCCTCCTTTGCCGCCGACCCGCGATCGGTACCAATTTCTACATAGAAACCACCAAAGGACTCTCTCCTGAAGATCCATGTTACACACATGGTGAAACACGTGTTGAGAGGAGAAATATAGCAACATGAAAGAAAAATTAAGTAAAGCAACAATACATTTTTTGTATTCAACTCGAATAGAAAAAAATAAAGTACTATTGAAGTATACAAATACTGATTGGACGATGTGATGTGTAAACATAAGAAAGCATTCCCTCTACTACTAAAAGAACACAATAATTGGCGCACATCAAAAGATACCATTTGAGGGAACACGGTTTATCTAAATATTGTTACCGTCAAAATATAGGTATCTGTTGAGGCAACAATTAAGCAAAAGGAAAGTCCAAAGAATAGATTTGCCCAGGATCAAAGCCTATTTGACCGGACATAGATTCTAAACATTTTATTTTCTATAGTATCATAAACAAATAATGGTGCCGGATAAAGGTTGCATACAAAAATGTAATTTATATATATACTAGAGGAAAAGCCTAGGTACACAGCCTACTGTGTGTAAAGGAAGACATTTTCAGAGTGTAAATATATGATGTGTATTTTAACGTAATTAATATTAACCAGAAAATAAAAACTTGTTATAAAGGATCTGGCTCCTTTACATGGAGGAGTAGTAACCTAAAACAAAATCTCACAGACTCCGTTGAAAGTTCATAGTACATACGGCCAGTATTTGTATCTGCTCCCCAAATATATAATGTTGATGTATGTCAGAGTAATGCAATTCACATGCAGCATGATTCGAAGTAGGCATGAGATTATAAAATAAAGTAAATTAAAGTCAAATAAAGTTTAAAACGTACATGATGAATATTATTGATATAGTAATACATACCAAAAAATATTACAACGCATATTTACATAATACATAAGTACAATGAAGAAAGGGGATTTATTTTGTTATAAAAATAGTTCTTAATCAAATGTATTTCTGTTTACATGTTTTTTTAAATGTATATTTTTTCTTAGTTTATGCAACTTGAAGTATGCTGTTAAGGTGGTATGCCTCTCTTGGCCATTTTCTGCAGCCAAGTTTGATTATCAGTGTTGAAATACACATTTAGTTCACCTGGAAAATGTACTTGAATTCTTATTGTTGTATGTGTAAGGTAGCAGCTCCCTCTAGCAGTGATACCAGGTGAAGTGGGCAGGATGGCTTCAGACAAACATACATCTGGCCTTTTATTATATAGTATGTATACATATATCTACATCACTTTCACCTAAGTGAATGTGGATTTATGAATTTCATATCTATGTGCATGCAATTTAAATGCAGGCTAAAATGAATAGCATCAGAATTCTGCAGGGTTGGGTCTGAAAGAAAATGCTTTCAACTTCGAACACACAGGATGCTAGTCTACTCACCCAAGTAACCAAATGCCATTTAGCTTATATTGGCATGGTATGAACATTGTGTGTGCCCTTATACACAGTTGCTTCCACCCCCCATCACTCAATGCCATTCCTAGATCTCTTGCCCATTTGTCCCTGGCTCCCAACACCTCCCCCACCTTTGACCTCACCAGAGCCTCATAAAGCCTTGAAATCAGATCCTTAGAACCCACACTACTATCTAGATTATCCTCTGTTGGAGTCAGCTCCCTCTGGAAGTGACCTTTCCATTTCTTAGAATCCCTTTTAGTTGTGATTGTAGCTAAATATGGACAGTCTGTCTATATGTGTGGGTCTCTTCCAATTCCTATATTGAGATTAATACCTGTCCTCTCCACAAATGCCCCACCCTTTCTAAGTCTGCCTTAAACCATGCTTGGAACCGAAGAGGATGCAGGAAATCATCCTGTATAGAGGGTCCCAGATGTGGGTAAATGGTGATGGCCACGTAGCAATGCCCTTCATATTCCTTTGTTTTATCCAAATGTCCCAATATAGCATGCTCATCGTGAACCTTCTCCCTCAGGGCCCATAACCATTCCATTCCCTGATCCATTCCTCACAGGTCTTAGCCAATAGTTTTCAAGTTTCACCCATTGTTTTGCATTATCTTTCCATAGGCGTGGTAGCAATTCCCTCATCTGTGCTGCCGGTTAATAACTTTCTGCAAGACCGACCCCTACCACCTCCTTTGGCAATATAAGGGTGTTGTAACCAATCTTTTGCTTCTTCCCTCCCCATAGGAAAAGAGCGAGTCTTATCTTCGACTCCTTAAACAAGTCGGGACCCGAATAGGAAGCATCTGAAACATATATAACATTTTAGGCGGGAGCATTATCTTCAGAGTATTCAACCTACCCATCCATGAGATTGTAAGTTTTGCCTAGATCCCAAAACAGTTGAGAAAAAGGTTGGGAATAATTAGCCTCATATAAATCCGCTAACAAATGGGTCAGTAATATTCCTAAATATTTTAAACCTTTCCCCCGAATCTCCAATGAAAGCAGAGCAAGTCCGCGATATCCATCTATTCTTTCTCAAACAGAAGGAGCATCGACTTCTGGACATTCACTGAAATTCCCGACAGAGCCCCATACTCCTGGATTAACAATAGAGGCGCCGGTATTAAGTCAATGGGTTATGGATATGTAACACAATATCATCGGCATCCATGCCAAGCTTATATTCCACTTCTGCCACCTGTGACAAATTGAGGGAATTTGTTCCTTCTCCCCAAGTGGGAGCCCTCCCCCCTTGTGAGGCTAGGGAGGTGAACCCGCTCTGCAATACCCTCCTTAGGAGTAGAGGTAAGTGGGACCACACCGGGAGAGACTCCCCTGCCTCCCATTACCGTGAGGAACTCCCTCAAGCTGGATGTACTATATGGGTTGTTTTATAATATCAGAAAACAGTGGGACGAATAAACTATTAAGAGATGCCGTTTTCTTATGATAAAAGATCATACACCCCTTTAAATCAGAATGCCAACACTACTGGGCTCTTACCACTTGGAACAGTCCTCATTACTGTGAGTTCATTCATGCAAACGCTCGTCACATTCTTTCTAACATTACTCTCCAGCTATAAGCAAATGACTTTACGGCTATGCTCACCTGTTCCAATGATGATCGCTAGTCCCTACCTACTTATTGGGAATATGGTTTGCTGAACTATTCGCAGCTGTCAAAATCATTGAGTGCTGTCCCTACTTTGTGAGCGAGAATATCGAGTGTTGTACCGATATTGTACCCTGCCCAATTAATTTAGATAATGAATGTTGCATGCTGACCACTGGTTGGCAATGTTGCTTCTTGCCCATTTCTGCAAATATTGAATGTTGCATCCTGTCCATTTACTTTAAATATTGAATGTTTCATCCTGCCCATTTATTGTAATTACTTATTGTGGCACCTTACCCATTTGTTGGAAAATACTGAATGCTGCAGCCTGCTCATTTACTGCAAATATTGAATGTTGTATTGCACCTAGTGGCAACATCAATCATTGTCTCAATAAGTCTAAGGGACTTGCCCTGCTCATCAGGCTCCTTTACTTATGTAGGGAATGGCCTCGCCCGCTTATGCTGTGTGCATCACCATCCCCTCCCGTGCCCAACCCCCTTCCTCCCTAAAGGTCCCCCTTCCTTGCGTCAACTCCTCCACTCCAGATTACCATACCAACACACACCAGAGAGACACCAGATCCGCTGCCCCAGCCAGGTCCCATTCCACATGCCCTATCACCAGCCCCATGAGGAGACTTAGACTATCTTCTCGAACCTGCCCCCACTTTAATCAAAGGAATATAACAGTCCACACGTTGCCTATCAGCCCATCCACTCTGCAAACACCACAAAATCCCCAGAGCCTGGACACACTAATTGTGACACCGGCCACACTTCAGCAAACCGATAGAACAGCCCCACCTACAAGACTATCCCTCTCCACTCCAACACACCAAATGACCCACACATCTGGAAACAAGCTAACAAATCCTAAGAACTACAAAACTCACACCAAGAAATTTGAGCACACCAACCCAGTGATACTCCTGAATGGGGCCCTTATTAATGCTAGATCTATCGCTGCCCACCCCCTAGATATTGCAGACATTATCAAAGTCAACGATCTAAACATACTGCCAGTCAAGGAACCTTGGCTCCAGAGGATTATATATCAAGTCTCGGGAGGATAGCTCAGGGACAACGTGCTCGCCTTGGAAGCAAGACGACACGGAGCAAAACAGGTTTGATCCCTGGGTCCGCACTTAGAAACCTCTGGTATTAAGCGCATTATAAATAACCTATCATATCATATCATATGGCCAAGTTTATATAAAGGTTGTGAACCACGAAAAAAAGTTGGTGAAAAGCTGGGCAATGAGAGAGAGGACCATTGGATGAAAATACCCTGGGAAAGGGGGAAAATAACCTGCTATCCTGGACAAGAGCAATATAGTACTAAAGAGATAGAAAGACATGGCCATGAGCCCACACACCTAATCCAGATACAAAACCAAAGGATCCAAGACAACTGGAACTGCTATAACCTAAGAGTGAAAACCAATAAAAATGATACTCCCTCAAAAGGGCACGCTGAAGTTTATACTCATAAGAGACATCCAAAAGAGATTCCAAGTGGAGAGAGAAAACTGAACATTCCCCTTGGGGAACTAAAGAGACTAATACAAGAAGTCGCAAGGGACTATTTGCGGATTGTATATTAAAGACTGGTACTAGAAGTACCCTGAAGTACACTTAGGACAAGGGAGTCATTCTCCTAACTTAAGTTCGTTTTCTTAGTGGTAGGGGCAGTTAGGGTCGTTTTAGACAGAGGACTTATTTCTTTAGACACTCATGACTAACAAAAGCACCTTAGTTAGTAAGATAGGTAGGGATCACCCACCAAAGGGAAAGTTAGGCCTTATCTCATTACTTTAATAAAAGATTGTATATCATTTCCTCTAAGAGTCTGCGTCCTTCTTATGACTCGTCACAGGCCTTAATTCATTCAACCTCCGCCTTGCTACTAATCATTGCCCCCAATGGTCTCAGACTCAAAGCGAAAAGGAGGGGAGAAAGGGGGCATCCTGCCTCGCAACCCTCTACAGACCGAACTCTCTTGACATTTTCCCATCTACCATTAACCACACTCTGGCATCCAAATGTACCACCCAAATCCCCTTCAGAACTCTGGCCCCAAAACTAAGTCTCTGGAGAACCACATACAGAAATAACCAGGCCACAATCTAATGCCTTCTCCGCATCGAGAAAGCAGCACTGGGTCATCTATTCCCCCTTTGCATATTCCATTAGATGCAAGATCTCCTAAATGCATCCGCTCACTGTCTCCCCAGAATAAAATCCACCTGATCAGCATGAAGCAATTTGGGCATATACCTCTCAAAACAGATGGGTAGCATTCTCGTAAAAAAGAAAATCGTCAACATTTATAGGGACGAACATCGGGCAGGTCCTTCCCTTCTTTATGGATCACCAAAATGATTGCGTGTCTAAAGGATCTGGGGGCACATCCAGTATCAAGGATGCAATCAAAAAGTTTGACCAAATGAGGAAGCAGCTCCATCAAGAATCTCTTAAAAAACCCAACTAAGAACCCATCTTCTCCTTGGGCTTTTCCAGACAGCATTCTTCTCATTGCGGTCCGGCTTCCTCCTAAGTCACTGGGGTCTCTAGTAACTCTCATATGAGGTTAGACATGGGAGGGTCACTCTGTCCAAATATTCTGATATCACATCAGTTTCACCTGTCTCCACTCTCTTATACAACTCGGAATAAAACTTTTTAAAGCTATCAGCTATAATCCCCTGAACCCGTTAAAACTGAGCCTTCCACCGTCATCATTACTTTCACCCATCTCTCAGATCTCTGCGCTCTCAACGAGGCAGCCAAAAGCACACCTGTTGTATCACCATTTTCGTAGTATTTTTGTTTCTGGAACCATAGCTTCCTAACCATTTCCCTCATTTCTGGCGCCTTTAGTTCAAGTCTCTTCCCTCTTAGTGAACCTCAAAGGTCCCCTGCTTCATTCTCCCCCTAAACACTCTATCCTCCAAATGGGCAATCTCTGTACTGAGTTTGCTCCCCACTAGTGCTCTGTCTCTCTCTCGCTTTCAACAGGCCCCCTTGCTTATCGGTAGTCGCCTCCATATCGCCTTTGCAACATCCCAGACCACTTCTGTCTCGACCTCTCATGTGTAGCTAAACTCAAAATATTCCCTAATTTCTCACCCCATCTTTTCCCCAAAGATCAAATCCCTCCAAAGAGTATCATTGCATTTTCACCTCGAGTCTCGATTATTGAGCCTGTCAAATTGCGAGTTCATAAGGGCTAGATCACTCGATCATGGTCAGTCCAACCCGCCAGTTGTATCTCGTAGGTTCCAAGCCTGCCTTCCATCCTTCTATCTAGTAGCAAACAGTCTATTCTAGTGTAATGATACCATCCTAGCGGGGGATAGAAACCTTCATATGCTACATGACACAACATTAACAGAATCTGCCTTAAAGACACAATGGGAAGGCATGATGACCGACAATCAGTTGCTTATGACCAATGGAGCCCTCGCAGGGGATATTCCACTATTCTGGCACCTTTCCACTTTGAATCCATGCATTTGTCATTTGTCTTTGTTATTCTCCTACATATCGGTTTGGCAGCGTGAACACAACTGTGCCTGCAAAACCAGTTCCAGAACTGCACCCTTTTTGGTCAGGACCTTAAAGCAAGATCCACATAGCGAGTTAGGAAATGCAGATTACGGAAAAGTGAACTGAAAGAAAAAAGCTTCAAGAGCCTATGATTCACCAAGATATGATTTGTGGGCAGCCAGGGTAAAGCCAGAGACCAAGTAACGTCACTTTACAGCAGGTATGAAAATGAACAAGTTACATGGGCCTTGTATATTTTATCTACAAATCCTTCAGGGTGGAGCGGGAATGTGTAATTCAACATTGCTGATGTATCCTAGCGGCTAACAAGCGGGCACTGATCAGTGGATACTGCTGCAACACTGTCTCAGAGTGTCCAGCTGCACAGATATGTTCATGTTTACATTTATTTATTTATAGAGAACTCATTGCGTAACGAAATTGTTTCTTAGTGCTTTGGCAGACTCCAGTGATGGTTCTTCCTGGGTGTCTTGTTAAATGAGATGCGTCTTCAGTCTTGTGCTGAAAGGCATTAGATTCGGGTAGAGCCATGTCCTCTGGGAAATTATTCCAGAGTCGGGAGCAACTGCAGTGAATAATTCATAGTAACATCCCATCCGCCCCCCACATTACTTTATTACAATTGCGAAACTGCACAATTCTGTGAATGTGTCAGGAACATTTAAATGGTAATCCAGTTCAGAATCTATTTATTTTGTACACGTTTAACATTTCTTCCTTGGTCTTCCTGGCTCTTTATGCACCAATGTGGTAGAGAGTCATAAAACCATTGCGCAGCAGCGCCATTACGCTGCTGCAAAAAATCACAACAGCCCACACGTGTGAAGAAAACAACAGCAACAAAGTATGCTGGTTTGCTGCCTTTGACCAGTCTCTCTTCCTGAGCAAATGGAGGAGCACACTGTTAGGCCCCAACTGACACCTGCGAAGCCAGTAATAAAAATAACGTCGACCTAAATTAACGATCGCTGTTTCTCCAGGAAGGCTCATCTCCTGAGCGCAGGTTGAACACAGAGGAGGCATTTCTTATTAGTAAGCCGCATATGAGGTACTAAATTGTCATTTTATGAACGGAATGCAGTGGGACTATTAAGCTGGGTAATGGGAAAGTGGAAGGGGGTATTATTACATATATTGATCAGCAGTGCCAAAGAGAACAAACACGACTGCACTCAGCCGCAGCCTTGGGAACATGGCATCCACCGGTCGCATTATTCGCTTTTCCCGCTAGTGGCAAAGGTCACTTGTGAATATCAATACTTTTGGCAGCGGCCAGCTCAGCATGTAAGGGCCTATGCATGGCGATGCTGTGTTTAGAGACAGCGAGGAGGCCCTTACTTTAATGGCGAACCTTCCATACAATTTTCCATAATATACTGCATACATAGCCGCCAGCCCCTTTTCCAGGCAGTGGCGTCGCAGCCCCCCCCCCTGTGAAACCTTGTGCCCCCCTACCTAGGACGAGCAGTGACCATTTTCTCCCCCTACATTTGTCTGTGTCCCCCTACTTTTGTCTTTGGCCCCCTCTGTGCCCCTCCTAAATTTGATTCCTGGCGACGCCACTGCTCCCAGGCCCACAACTACGCTGCCTGCCCACCTACCAGGTTTTAGTATATACATATAGCGCGTCGGGTATCACGAAAGGACGCTCTTTTTACGTTCCTGCCTGTGATGCTGTTTAATTGACTGAAATCGTTGCAGTAAGATTTTCCACTTTCATGTCCGGTTCTTTTGAAGCAGCCCGCTAAAGCCAGCTGCCCAGGAAGCGCAGAACTCAATGGTGTCTAGGACAGGAGAAGAAAACCTATAGCGTTGCTTGATGGTAATGTTAATGTTAATGTTAAAGGACATTTGTACCGCGCACTATCACCACCGGAGTGGTCCCCTGGCGCTCTGGCGGTTCTGAAAAAGGAGGGGAGGTTGAGTTAGTGGGAGGTAGCAGGAAAAGTGCAAGAGAGCAGTGATGTGCTGTTGGCGGCTTAGCCCGGTGGGTCAGTTGGCTGGGTCTGAGGTGTTTGCGGCCGGTAGTCGTTGTGTACTGTTGTGCAAGACTATGTGTGTTTTTGTTTTGTTGTTGCAGTGTAGTGAAGTGTGTTTGGTTTGGAGTTTGAGAGGTGTATGCGGAAAGGGAAATTGTTGGTAAGGTTGGTTAGTTTGCGTCTCTAACTTGGATTGAGGCGCTCGGCTTGCGTGGTCTCTCCTGATGCTGCTCTGTCCTGATCTGGGTCCGACTGGCATATAAGGTTCCTTACTCCTCTGGCCCCCACCTCTAACATGCTATCTCATAGCTCCCCTTATCCTCCCTTCATACTCCTGTGGCCGGTGCACCTCCCAATGTCAACCTCTCAGGTAATGTGGTGATTTCCAATATCTCGACAATTCCACACCACTAAGGGACGTGTGAAAGTGTTGGCGGGATTGTCTGGGGTAGTTGACTCATTCTCTGTGCATGCCGCCTGTGTTCCAGTCTATCCGGTGTCACCCGTCCAGGTGGCGTGGGAGTTACCCTCTCGGGTCGGGGATGTCTGTGTCCTTTCTCGGTTTAGTCATCCTTTTTCCGGTTTTGGTTTCCAGATTTAGTCTGTGGTGTTGAAGAGCCAGGTTTTTAGTGATTTCCTGAATTTTAGGTGATCTTCAGTGTTTCTTATTTCTTTTGGGATGTTGTTCCAGGTTTTTGCGGCTAAGTGGTAGAAGGAGGTGCCTCCAAGTTTTTTCTTAACGTATGGTTTGAGTTCCAGGCGGATTTCGTTGCTTGATCGGAGGGGTCTCGTTGGTTTGTAGACTGTTATTTTCTTTTGTAGGAATTCTGCTCCTTGTCCGCTGATTGCCCTGTACGTTATGCACATTGTTTTGAAGGTGATGCAATGTTTTACTGGGAGCCAGTGTAGTGTTTTTAGGGCTGGAGTGATGTGGTTTCTTCTGGATAGTTTGAGGAGTAGTCTTGCTGCTGCATTTTGGAACAGTTGCAGTTTCTTCAGGAGGTATTCTGGTATTCTGAGGCTGTTTGCATAGTCGATTTTTTACATGATTAGGGTGACGACAGTGAGTGTTTTGTGCGTGAAGGAGAGGAAAGGTAGAATTCTTCTTGCCGTGTGGAGGAGGAAAAAGCATTTGTTCACTGTTGCATTTATTTTTGGTTCCAGGGTAAGGGTGTTGTCCATTAGGACTCCCAGATTTTTTACTACCTTCCATGGTGTTGGTGCACTTCCCATTTCCGTAGGCCATGGGATGGTGGTTTCGTTCTCTTGGTCTTTGGATACGATCATGATTTCTGTCTTTCCTGGGTTGATTTTCAGGTTGTTGGCATCCATCCAGTTGAAGACTTCTTTTAGACAGTCGGTTAGGGTTGAGTGGTCGGCATGGGTGTCTTTGATTTTGTAGATGATCTGAGTGTCATCTGCGTAGTTGTAACATGTAATGTATTTTTTGAAGATTCTGATGACCGGAGTTTGATAGATGTTGAAATATAGTGGCGATAATGAGGATCTTTGTGGCACTCCACAGTCGTTAACTCGTGGAGTGGGTTTGAAAGGTTTTATCCATACGGTTTCTGTTCTGTCTGCTAGGAATGATTTGGTCCAGCGTAGTGCTGTGTCTGTTATGCCCATGTCTTCTAGTCTTTTGGTCAGGGTGTCGTGGGTAACTTTGTCAAAGGCTGCGGAGAGGTCGAGCAGAATAAGGGCTGAGGTAGTGTTTGCGTCTGCGTTAGTTTTGATTTCGTCCCAGATGGATAGTAATGCTGTTTCCTTTCCTCTCGCTGGTCTGAAACCGATTTGAGCTTGCTCCAGCAGGTGGTGTTTTTCTACGTGTTCTTGTGTTAGTTTATATACGTAGGTTTCTAGAAGTTTTGCTGGGTAGGGGATGTTAGAGATCGGCCTGTAGTTGGAAATACTTGTGTTTTTCAAGAGTGGCTTGATGTATGCTGATTTGAAGATCTTCGGTACAGTCCCTGTTGAGAGTGAAAGATTTAGAAGGTTTCTGTAGTGTTCTGCTGGCGATCCTTGTGCGAGGATTGATTTGTAGATGTCTGGGGGACAGGGGTCCATGGGTGATCCTGCTTTCTTGCTTCGTTTTACCAGAATTGCAAATGCCTCTTCTGATATTTCAGGAAAGCTTTGGAGTTTGTGCTGTGGTTCCGTGTTAGGTTCGTTGGGTTGTGTGTTGTGGTTGGTTGGTCGCTTTTGTATGGTTTGTCGGATGTCATTGATTTTTTTTTTTGAAGTGGTCTGCCAGGTCGTAGATTTTCTGAGGGGTTTGGGGTGTTATCGCAGCATGGTGGGTTTCTCATTTCTTCAATGATGCTAAACATTTCTTTTTGTGTGTTAGTGGCATTGTTGATTCTGTCATCGTAATGTCTTCTCTTTGCCTTTTGAATTTCCTTCTTGTATGCACGGATTTGTTTCTGGTACAGTGTTTTTTTCCCTGGGTTGTATTCTTTCTTCCATTCCAATTCCATCTTTTTGTTTTCCTTTTTCATGTCGTTTTATAGTGGGGTGAACCATTTTGCCATTGCTTTTTTTTTGATGAGGTGAACAGTTTTTCTGGGGCAATCTTGTCTATTGTATCCACAATCCATTTGTGCAGTATTTCTGCTTTCCCATCTAGGTCCGCTAGCTCCAGTTCTGTAGTTGAGGGTTTCGTTAATTTCAGTTGTTCGAATAGGTTGCTTTCTTTGACGTGTTTCCAGTTTCTTTTGGTGGTGGTTGTGAGTTTCGGATGTTGGATGTAGGCTTGGGTAGGCAGAGTGATCACGAATGGGATGATGAGATGGTCGCTCCACAGTATTTGTATTGCAGGTGCCGTGGTGATGAGTTTTTCTTTGGCAAAAATTGCATCTAGGGTGTGTCCTGCCGGGTGCGTTGCCTCTTTGACTAGTTGTTGTAGTTTCATGGTGCTGAGTTGTTCAATTAGTGAGTTTTGGGAGTTCACTGCCTGGTTGGTCACTGCTTTTGACACAATCCGGCCTGAGGGTTACAAGATTCTCTCCAACCCCAGACCTAATCGCTGTGGAGGCGGAGTGGCCTTGATCTTCCCTGACTGGATCCCTGCCACTATCATTCCAACTCAGTCCTACTCCTCCTTTGAATGCCTCGTCTGCAGGCTCGGCATCTCCGCAACCCTTCTGCTGACTTTTGCCACCATCTATAGGACCCCTATTCCGGTCACCCTCTTCCTCGCTTAGTGTCCTGACCTCACCTTCCCTTCGTGCCTCTACCTCCAACCCTCTCCTCCTTGGTGACTTCAACATTCACCTTGACTCCTCTGAGATGGCGCAGCCTCTTCAACATTATTTCCCTCACCATTCATGCCTCCAGTCCGACGCACCCTGATGTACATACCTTGGGTGCTCTCATCTCCTCAGACATTCCTATCTCCAACCTTCTCACTACTCCTCTCTCTTGGTCTGACCATTCCCTCCTGTCTTTCCATCTGGATCTCTTAGGTCCCCCAGTTAAGCCCCTGCTTTCACTGCATGTCTCCTTCTCAATCATTTGACCGATGAAGTGAGTGTCAGTTGCTGCCTTTGCTGCTACCTTCGTCCCCCAACCCCCGGCACTCCTGCCACGGACTCCCACACTGACTCTGCCCTTGCAAATCTTCACCTTTCTAACACCAACACCCTTGATATCCTTGCCCCTGTCATGAAGATCCGAACGAAGCCTGCCTCCAAGCGCAACACCTGGTATGACTCCGACCTAGCCACTCTGAAACGCAAGAGAGAGCTGAGAGGAAGTGGCAGGCATCAGACGCACCCACTGACAAACTGGCCAGCCGCCTGCTTCAGACAATACAGACTCTCCATTCACTCGAACAAGAAGGCGCACATCCAAGCCTGCATCTCCGGGGCCACTAATAACTCTGTCAAACTGTTTAAAATCTGCAAGGAACTCACTAATACTTCTGAAGCCTCCCCATCCCCCTGTCATCGTTGACCCTCTGTACCTCTCTGGCCTCCCACTTCCTTTCCAAAACCCAGGACATTCTGTCCTCACTCTCCTCTATGCCCCTCCCGAGCTGTCATGCCTCCCTTGACTCCCCTCTCCTCTTCCATACTTCTCTCCTCATTTGTTCCCATAGCACTGGATGAGGTCTCTAGATTAGTCCTCTCTATGAAAACCTCCTACAAACAGGTGCTCCCCTGCTCCTCCAGAACTATCAATGACAACATTCCCTCCCTTGCGCCTTCCCTGGCTGATTTCTGTAACCACTTTCTGTCCACCGGCTCCATCCCTTTACCTCTCAAGCACTCCCTTGGGAATCCACTCGTTAAAAAGCCCTCTTCTGAACCTTCCTGCCTTGCTAACTATCACAACTATCACCCTATATCCATTACCCCCTTCCTGGGAAAACTCCTGGAAAAGCTTGCCATCTCCCAACTGACCCAACATACTGAATCTGTCAGCTGTCTCCATGACCACCAGTCTGGCTTCAGAGCTGACAGATGCACGTAAACTTCTCTACTGAATAACCATGACGACTTGCTCTCTAATCTTGACTCTAACTCTCCTTCGGTTCTTATACTCCTGGATCATGACACGGTCATGCTACCCTGACAAATTGGCTCTGTGACACCCTTTGCATCACGGGCCTGGCACTGAACTAGATGACCTCCTTCCTCTCCAACCGACCTTCCCAGGTTCAATTGGGTCCTTTTCTCTCCCCTGTGAAACTCTCCACCTGTGGCGTCCCACAGGGCTCTATCCTCTCGCTGTGGCTTTTCAACGTCTACCTTGACCTCTTAGTTCACTTGATCACTTCCTTCTCTCCTCACTTCCAGGGTTATGCAGACGACACACAGCTCTCCTTGAAGCTTCTCTCTCCTTCCTCCTCTCTCAACCCTGACTGCCAGACTGCCATTTAGTCATGGTGCGCTGCCAATTATCTCTGCCTTAATGTCAAGTAAGACTGAGATCCTTTTCATTGGGACCCCAGCTCCCACCTGCCCAACCTCATTCTGGTCACCCTCTATGGGTCCCCTCCTCTCACACTCTTGTGAGGCAAAGAAGCTTGCTGTCATCGTTGATTCCCCCCTCTCCTTCCCTCCTCACACAGAGGACCTTGCCAAGAAGTCCCACTATCAGCTGCACCTCCTCAGAGGTATTCTACCTTTTCTCACCCTCCCCGAGAAACTCAATGTCTCCAAAGCTCTGGTCCTCTCTAGGCTTGACTACTGTAACAGCCTCTTCCTCAATTTTCCTTCATCCTCCTTTCATCCCCTTCAACTAATCCAGACTAGGACTACGAGATGTTTTCTTGGTTGCATGCCCAGGGACCGCATCTCTCCAGCCCTAATTTCTCTCCACTGGCTCCTGGTTGCTGCTAGGATCAAAGTCAAGACCCTCTGAATCATCCACAAGGCTTTCTGGAGCCTGGTACGCTGCTACATCAAACTCTCTCTCTCTAAATACCTCCCTGCTAGAGCCATTCGGTCTACTAGCTCCAACTCTCTGCGAGTCAAACATTTTTCTAAGAAACAAGTGGTTGGTAGATGTCTCTCCTCTGCAGGAGCCTCCCTCTGGAATGGTCACCCTGCTCCTCTTACGCTTGGGCCAGATCTCCTTAAGTTCCGGAAGCTCCTTAAAACACCTATTTCTCCTCCTCCTTCACTCTCCCCATCCCCTTCCCCTGCTAACACCTTCTTGTACCCCCCCCCCCTTGCCAAATCCTCCCTTTCCCTGCACTTACCTGCATTCCCTGGCACTTGCCCTCTGGCCTCCCCTTAAAACTTGCACTTCCCCCTTACCGCTTTCCTTTCCCACTGTAGCACTTCTTTGTTGCGCAGAATGGCACCCCCGCCCTTCGCACTTCTTGTTCTTCACTTGTACGATCTGAATGTCACAAGGCCTATTAGGACTGTCATTGTATCTTTCTCCCTTGTCCCCCCCCCCTTTTGGTCTTATGGAGCATTGAAACACCATTTGTTGTATATGCGCCTTACAAATAGCCAATAAATAAATAATTACTGTGATGAGGGAGAGCAGGTCTAGGAGTAATACAGATTACTGGAAAGTAATCAAGACTTTATCCCTCTTCGCCATCTCAATCCTAACTCTTGAGTCACGATGGTCAAAAGCATGAGGATCAAAAATACAGTCTTTCAGACCAGTATATCTGATGCTATGGGGCTGTTATGTAATGGTTAAAGGCTTTTATACTGTGCCAAATCACCACCATAGTAGTTTCAGAACGTCTAGGAGTGTCTGTGGAGTGGTGCACAATGCCCCCACCAGCAGTATTCAGACCTTATTCTGCTGGAGGTAAGACAATGAACTAAGAGAAGAAAAGATAATGGCAAAGCAGGGAAATAGATGTAACAAACACAGGAAGGAAGGGATGCAGTGAGGGAAGAATGTTTTGTGATAGCATAGGTGCGGGTCAGTACTGTTAGGTGGACCATAGTTCTGCATCAGGGAGGAAGCTGCTATGTCCTAAAATGTTAGATAATGGGTTGTGTTTCCAGGGGAGATTTGGGGAGTTGTAAATTAGTACACAAAGGGGGCATGTTTCTCGTGGAGCAGAGTAAAAAGTATACATTTAATGTATGTATGAAAACTGGACGCATGCTTTTCACTGAACTGCACATTTTCATTTACGCCAATATAATATATTCCTGTTGCGCAAATGCTTTGGATTCGTATAGAGTCTGCCTGCCTTTATACCTGCTAAAAGTAGGCGGATTGCAAAGTAATGTTGTCACAGATGGCCGCAAGAACACATCAACTCTCGAGGGCAGTTCAGGGGTGTTTATTTTCATAATAATCAAGGGGCTCCTTCAGAGATCTCTCTCCCTCTCTCTCTCATCTAGTGCGGGCTGTTCCGTCACTAACCCAGGTGTCCCTCAACCCCATGATTGTCCTCAGAGACTGGTAACACCTACTATCTAAAAATCTGTCTGTCTGCTTGTGAGGCCTAAAGGCAAATGACTTCTGTCTCTGGAACAATCTAGGTGGTCCCTGACCTAAGTCCCCAATGCAGTATAAAATAAGGGTTGGTGCCTTCCAGACACTTCGGCCTCACTTGGTCCTTTCCTTCCATGACCTGCTTTTCCCCTCCCTATATCTCTCTGTCATTCTCACTTTCATTCACCTATTTTCCTTCCTTCTACTCCACACAACGTCTCTGTGCTCTCTCCCTCACACTTCCTCTTCTATGCCTCGGATGTTCCCCTCTCTCGCTCTTTAATTCCTACCTCCTCTAATCTCATTTACTCTGCCACTATCTCTTCCCTCTTAAAACCAATACTATTCCCCCACACTACTACTCATCCCTTTCTGCACTACTACTACTACTACTCCCTCCTCCCCAGATTACTACTACTCCCCACCCACACCTTCTCTCACATTCACAGTTTTCACTTCCCCAATTACCTTCTCATTCACTCCCTACTCTCTCTCTCTCTTTAACTCTTACTCACCTTGTACACACACTCAAACCCAAGTGCCACTTTCTCCCACCAACGAATATCTCAACTTGCATTACTCATTCAGCAATTCTCCTCCATGCGCCTCTGCGCCTTCATTCTTCCGCTTGGTCTCTTGGTCCCCCTTCTCCTCCCTTGACCGCACCTGAATATCCCACACCCTCCTGTTTTCTGTACCCTCATTTATGTTCCCCCTTCCGCCCCATTGGCACCCTCCGTCAGGTGGTTCCTTGGGCAACCTCTGCCTGTTCTCTCCCACACCCCCACCCCCCAGGAGGTGCTATAAGCAAGAAAACGTACAAAAGTGCTCTTAAACCCTGTCCTTTCTTGTATGCTGGTCATCCGGTTTCAGGTAATAGTGGCGCATTGCCTTGTGCCAGTTCATGTGCGGGCTTTCTGTCCAAACTGAGATGCCAGCTTGAGGAGGGATCCAGTCTGTGGCTCCCTCGCAAGTGAGTACACTGTTTCTGTGGGTAAGCATGTGAACAATGTTTGAGCGCTCCACGCCCTTGTTAACACTGGAGTTGTGCTTGTCGCATAGCAGCTTGGCTTTGTTACAATGCTGCGTGCTTTACTCTGTGTCTCATCTAGACTGGCTGCTCCACTGCTAAGTCTGTTGGTACTTGAAATCCTATGGGCCAAACTGAAAAAAACTCACCAGAATTGAGCAGTGTTAGTATGGGGGGGATCGATAGTGGTACTTATTTCAAACATGCAGGTACAGGAAGAAGGGACAGGAACGAGGACCCTCCCAACTCCCACTCTCAGGTCAAACTAGTACAATACAATTGAAAAGACCTGGTGCTTTGCTGTTTAAAAGATTAGTAGAGTTTGTTCAGTGCTATGTCATGGTAGACTCTTTATTTCATAGTGAGACAGGTTGATGCTTTACTCGGAAACAGGCTGGCAAGGTATATTAATAGTTAGCCTTCTGTTGTGAGAAAATATGCCCTGAGGTCACTATGCATGATGTGCTTGAGATGTTTTATTTGTGTGTGTAATTACAGTCTGGCACCTTTCTCTGGGAATGTTTTAACGATGTGGGTATTTGTTTGGCCCTGGCGTGGTCGAACTTTAAACCTTCCACAACACCAGTGTGCATTGGAGGTTGGGTGTGTTGAAACCAGGCACCAGGGAAGTGGACAGCAACAAACCTTCTACTTGTTCATTAGACCCTGAATGGCCATAAAAGGCCAGGTCCTATAGTCAGGAAAAGTTGTCTGGGAGGAACCACAGGCACTTTTAACTGAGGTTGAGTTTTGAACAGAGGTTTAAATGGGAGTAACATCCTGGACCGGGCTTTCTTGAGCGTTCCGGGGACCTACTAAGAAATTCACGGTGATAGTTATAGTAGGGTGAGAGGCAAGTTTCCTCTTGACCTGAGGCTGCGCTATTCTTTGAGTTAATCTGCATAATCCTTCCTTGTCTGCTCTTCTTAACCTGGACTGCAGTTACCATGTCCTGTGACTAAAGGACATCATGCAGATCCAACAGGGGAGCAGGTACTACTTACCAGCTTATAGTTGCAGGTCCACTTCGGGCATTATGTCCCTTGTCATGAATTGAGTGCCACTTCCGTATTTTATTTATTTATTTGTTCATTTATTTATTTATTGCGGGGGTTTGCATACTGCTATCTGACACCTTATAGCTGATTCAACATGGCCGACATTTGACAGTAATGTGAAACAACATAACGCACCTTGAGATAATTTAACCTGACATAACACAACTTAACCAGCTAGAATAACAAAACTAGAATCGTGTCCCAAAAAATAAGAACGGATAAAGTAATAAACAGATTTTTTTTTTAAATGAATGAAAACCAAGGAGAATTTCTTTAAAAACCATACAATTCAAATCTGGTTGCAAGATCGCAATAGGGAAGGCAGCATTTCTGCATTTTGCAAATTTGTCAATAAAATGGAGTCCCTAGAGATAATTTCTGGGCTCGACTAATGAGTGTAAACTGTACATCTCGAACTATTGCACTTATCCATTTCTTAATAGCGATTCATGATTTATTGGGTGGAAATGTTCATAGGTCATCGGTGCATACCTTTTTTAGAATTATATTTTTTATGTTGGATTTTATATATATCCGATGAATTGTATGTTACCTTTTTTTGGAACATTATATGTTGTGTTAAAGTTTTAATACACTATAAACTCAAAAAAGTATAGAAAAGGAAAGCACAAGGGTGTGGGTTAGGTTATGATGCAGTGAAAGACGAAGTGGAAGTGCAAACAGGGATGGAGGGGCACCCACCTAAATAGAACAAAAATAAGGTGCACATCAAGAGCATAATTTCAAGTGAACATGCTTTTAGATTTGGCAACAGAATAAATAGATACTAGTAAGAATTTAACCAAGTGTAACAGCAGCACAAAGGTAACATGTCCTAAAAAAAGACCACACACACACACACACATCTTTTAGATTTGGAGTCTGCTCCTCTGGAGGTGGACTGGCAAGATAAAATGGAAACCACCTTTGGAGAACAAGGCCCAGAAATCAAAGGCACGAGAACTCCACCCTAAGCACCCCCCTTCTTTCCACATTTGGGAAAATGTATCTTCCCTTTCATTAAGAGGTTCTATTTCCTAAATATAGGAAGACATTTTTGGCACTTTCTGGCCACAAAGGCATGTCACATCATTTGAAAGGGTGGCTTCCATAAAATAAAATGTTTTATTTGTTTTGTGTTTTATACACTGCTAATATGCTGCCTCACATTTGCTTTTTAGTGTTTTGGGACACTGCAGCGTGTTGCAAAGCCTAGAAAATAAATAAATACAATATGATCATGATTATCCTGTATCACCTAACAAATTCATCTGTCAACTGCATAAGTACACAGGCTCCAAACTGTTAATGGTATGACCACTGATGTGGAGTCAGCAGGACAAAAGGATGGAAGGTTGGAAACCCCCCGGTTCCCCAACCAGGGCTCCTTAAAACATTTGACTGCTGCCCACAACAACATACACATAAACAACAGGGTAAACTATTCTCAGAGGAGCCGGGAGAACAAAGGCCGCACCACAGGACAAGGAACAAATAGAACTGGCCCCTCCCTCACCAAGTCTGCAAGGTATCCTAAATGACTGGCATAGGCACTAAGGGTAGACGGTCTCCTGAAAAATGTTATCCCTAGTCCAAAGCCTCTTCAATGTAGCAACTACAGCTGAACATCTAAACAAACAAGTGCCACCCAACATCCTACTGGGGACTAGTGTAAACCTCCTCATTGGAGAATCTGAGAGGAAACTAAGTACTGCAGGGTCAAAAGGGTTCCTCCAGAACTAACCCAGATACACTTTGCCTGATCTAGAGGAGAATAGGCGGAATTAACAGAAAGAGGAGAAATGTGTAAAGAAGTCGCTTGCAACAGGAAGCAAAGCTGCCACCCAAACTTATAAAGTAGGTCTGTTTCTGGATCTGGTCCCACCCTGCTAGGTGACCTAAGTTACCATGTTAGTATTTTTCGATTGTAACATTTTTGTAATCTTGTCTTGAATTGCTGCAGAACTGTAAGGCTTCCCCAACTCCTCCTTGATCCATTGGCCTAGAGGTGTGCTCTTTCCCAAATGTGTTCCCCTTCCATAACCGTTGCCCTCAATTGCCATTGTGACTCTGAGAGGCAGAGGGCAGTTGAGGAGAACCCCTTTCCAGAGGTACCCAAAATCTATGCAACACTGCAAATCATCCCTATGAATGTGTGGCATTGGGGCCATCTTCCTCTACAAGCCCTGAAAGTTCAGGCAGCAACTCATGTGCACGTGTGCAATTAATGACCCAAGGTGCTACAAAGATGAATAGGCAATGCAATCTTGCAACCATTGCAAACCTGACTATCCTGGCATTGCAGTAGGGGTGTTGCTTGTGGCCTCATGCAGAAAGGATGTGAACTAGCAGTTTGGGTTGGGCTGTCCCTTTTGGCATGAGACCAAACCTAGTTTGATCATGCTTTTACCCTTCTGTAATGGCACACTAGGTTTGAAAACTGTGGTGTGTGGACTCAGAGCAAGGCCTGTGGATATAATTAATTCAAAACCTTCCACCCATCACCCACATGTCTGGGATTGCTTGTGGCCTTGTACAGTTGGGATGTGGCCTGACTATTTGTACTGTATTTCCCCTTTTGAGGTTGGATTAAGTGTGGTTTGCGTATGTTTTTCCCCTTCTGTAATGGCACAGCAGGTTGAAACACAATGGCTTTGAGGGTTGCCCAGAGCCATGCCAGTGGTTATTAATTATTCAAAACCTTCCCTTCCTCGCTCTTCAGTATTGCAGTAGAACCGACAAAGTCTCTCCGATACAGGTTGCCCAATCCTTCAGGAGGAACACAAAGTCATGGCACTTCTTGCTGCTGTGAATACGAGGTCCTGAGTAAGCCACCGAGGGTCTTATTTCAATTGAGGAAAAATCTGTTTACAATAGCTGTCATTTTCAAACCATGTCATACTGTTTAGTTTTGCTGGATGTGGTATGGAGACGTCAACCATCTATATAGGGGTATATAGATATTTCCTCCAGGTGACGCAGGGCCACTATGAAGGGTGTGGGGGGGCTATGACCTTTGTAACCCTCAAGAGTCATCCAAATGCCAAAGAACAAAAGCATGAATCGGCAGTTTTGTGGTTGAGGAAGCGATGAAAGGAATGTTGAGATATGTGTCCACTAGATCCAGGCATTCACGGAAATCCCCTGTGAAACCTGAAGCGATTTTCCTTTGGGGGGATTCCATATTGAAATAAAACTGTTTGCACTGTTATATCTCCAGGGCCAGATGATAGCCCGAGAATATTTTGAAACAATAAGGATGAGTAGGATTCCCTTCCAGTCTGGTTTGATGGAGCCGGCACTCTATTGCCTTGTCCACGTACAGATCCCTTATGCCCTGCACAAGAGCTTCTCTCTTCTCTGAACTGTGAAGCTGGTGAGTAACTCTGTTCCCTGTCTCTCGAGGTCAAGAGGAGAATTCTATCCTTTGTCTGTGCAGTATGATCCTCAGCACCCACAGATCTCATATAGGTCCTTTGCCGGAAGTTGGAAAAATATTGCAGGTGAACCCACACCTCAGGCAACTTCAACAAACTACTGCAAACTCAGGAGCTCTGGTTCTTGTCATGTATTTAGGAAAGACTTTAAATGGAGCTTGGGAAAATGCTACTTTTACTTTTGGCCTAAAACAACATTTGGCAGACGAAAACTGAATGCTCAATGGATGTAGACAAGCAGAAGATGTGGAATGAAATGCGAAAGTCCCAGGAATATAAAATAGACGTGCATGGGCAGCATAAGTGCTCTACCTCAGACACAAGGGAACCCCTGCATAATTTGTATGCAGGGGAGATCCACTCACTTGTTCACAGCGTCTCTGTGGGAAGCCCTCCCCTTAGACATGGAAATGGACCTGTCAGGATGGATACAAGTGACCTTTCCCCTCCACTTAGGAACACAATGTTGAAACAAAATATGTTCTGGATTTGGGCATTCCCTCATGTTCATGCTCATGCTACGGCCCTTGCCAGAAGAGAGGCGAGGAACAACGCATGTGCCGGCTTCTGGAGAAACAACACATGCCCCGGCTTCTGGACCCGCCTGATGCTTGGCTATTTTCGCTGCCAACATGGGCAATGGCCTATGCAAAGGCTTGCTTATTTAAGTCTTTCTCTCTAGGCCGATCATCAGGGTCCTGTTTCTTCTCCACCGGTGAGTAATCCAACAGATAGGATTATGGGGAGGATGGAGTATCCCACTTTTTGAAATGACTTTTACGTTTTGTGTCACATTCCTCTGATAGCCTCCTCAACAATACCCTGGAAACAGGGCTATCTTAAGTGTTTTCGGAGCCCAGGACACAGTCACATTTGAGGCCCCACACAAACCAAAACCAAAGCAATGAAGGGATTCAGAATCCTGGGCAATCCCCACACCATCTTTCGTAATCAATACTCAAAGCTTGATATGCTACCTTGACAGTCATCAAAATACGGATTGCGTGTTCCATAAAGGTTACCTGACCCATTGCATCCATGCTGGATTAAAATTAATAAAACAAGTGGCATTTCAAGGGCAACTATAGGAGTCCATTATAAGGCTACTTGTGTTCTAGGATAGGTACAGGACACATTTTAACAATAGTAACCACAAGAAAGGCATACAGGCTGTAGCCTAGATGCAGGACACGGATCCGAAACCGCATGAAAAAGGCAATGCACCCTAGCATGGAACTCAGATTAGCATACTCGCAGCATGAAACAGTGCTTAACATTGGATCTAGGAGACGTATTGGAAGCAAGGTACACACACCATTACATTGATAGTGGGCCTGGGCTATAAACCACCAGGAAGGGCCACACATCTGAACATAGGCCGAGAATAGAAGGGCCATGGTTCTCAATTGGTGTTGCCCTTAGTGAGCAAGGAAAAACATTTATTTGTGGTGTACAATGTGGTCACTATTATTTTATATGAAGAAACAATTTAGTCAATTAAAAACGTAGGTGAGGATTTTCTGAAGAGCTTACCGTGACAACTAAATCAGTCTTAGGTACTGAGAATGTTGAAATAGTTAGGAACTGGTTATCTTCACAGGTGTGGCACAACGAGATTAAATGCGTTTCTCAAGACCACACACTTTGATTCACAGGTGGAGGTGGGTTTTAAACTGCCTACAGTTTCTGCACTTGACCATGTTGTTTACCAGTTCTTGTCTTACAGCAAGGTACACTTATTTGGGAATGTTTTGACTTTTGTTTTTTGAACTGAAAGTAGCAATGACAGCATGTTATCATCAGCACATAGTTAAGGCACCATGCATTGACTTTTGCAGAACTAAGAGCACGCGCCGGCAGGTCGGGAGTTCAGTGAGCTGACAAAGTTCAAACACCCATCAAATGGAAAAACAACCCCAAAGGTATTATCATTACAAGGCATTCATGGAAACCTCATGAAGATGGACACGGACCTGGTCCGGAGGAGTCCTGTTGGGACATTTGTTTAGTAAATAGTTTTGACATGGACCCTAGAAGTCCTTGGGCCTTGACGAGGGAGGTGCCATATTCCTGTAAGTCTCCTTCATATCGTAATACAAGGCCACGTCCAGCAACCAGGCCTGAATCTGCAGAGGAAGCCACTGCCCCCACGCCCTAGCAATGCCGCCCTTAGATAGGACAAGTCACAAATCCACCAATCTTCTAGCGTATACAGGGATATATTCCGTGTAGCCCAACAGGGCAATCAGTAGTGAAGCCGCAAATTATACACAAGCCATTTCACTGATAGTTTGGAACAATTTTCCCCAAAAATCTAAGATAGGCCCACAATTCCAGGCCAGGTGGGAAAAAACGGCCGCAGCAGTTCCACATTGTTCACATTCAGGCAAGGACGCAAGATAGTATTTCTGCAGTTGAATGGGAGTGTAGTATATCTGATGCAGGAATTTAAAATACATCAATTAATAGCAACTGTTGACCGAGACAAATTTAGTTGGTGCGCAACCGTATTGCCATACATCATCTGTAATGGGCTGCGTCAGAGATCGCTCCCAATGTGTAACCAGCGCCACCCCACACCAGTTATTTTAGCATATAGCCAGGAAGTCACATTCCCTTCGCCATCCACCCTAATAGTGTGATGCAGTGCTTGGAAGGTTTGTGGTTGGCCTGGCAAGGTGTCAAACTCTTTTTGAACGTGGTATGCAATCTGAAATATAGAAAAATCTCCAATGACGTTGACCACCCAGTTTCGTAAATTGGTCAAGAGTAAAACTTGGTTGTCTGGGAGTAGCTCAGAGAAGATGGCCGGCCCCAATGCCTGCATACATTGTACATACAGCTTCTCGCTAGTGATCGCAATCCCAGGTATTTGAACGATGGGGGAAAGGGGTGAATACAGGAGTCCAGCATCCAATTTAGCTACGGTATGGGTCCATGCCACGCATGTGGCTGCCACTAAATTGATTTCTCCAACCTTGGTCGGGGTATCCCTAAAAACTACTAATCTAAGTACTGCCAGGGCAGCTATTGCCCTTTTGATCTGTACATGGGATTGGTCTGGGCACGGCGAGTACCAATGCAATAGAAATGGAGCCTGAGTTGCTATGTAATACCCTAAAGTCTGGTAGAGCAAGACCTCATCTGATAAGGGGATCGGACAGTTTGTACAGCCAACCCCAACCTTTATACCTGAGCATATGAGGGTGCCTCTGAGGGTTTTAAAAAATTACTGGGGCAGGATCAGCAGCACATTTAGGAATACATAGAGAAATCTGGGAAGTATCACCATTTTGACTAGCAAGATTCTCCCAGACAATCACAGTAGGAGATTTTTCCATTTAAGGACTGTCTTTAACTCTGACCATTGCTCACCCAAAATCTTCCTGAAACGGTATCCCCAGGTCCCTGGCTATTTCTTTATCAAGATATCTAGTGTGAGAGGCATGCCACTGAAACCTCAGCCGGTCTTGCAATTTGGGGTTCCTCTCAGTAAGAGGTAATAACATCGACTTGGCAGCATTAACTCTAAGGCCAGAAAAACTACAGAATTCTTGAATGTCATGCATCGTTTGTTTCAGGTTGACTTGGGATTGTTTAATAGAGTCATGTCATCCACATAGAGGGAGAGAACAAGTTTATGTGAATACAGCTGTATACCGAGAGTAAGGCCCCTGTCTGCTGCCTGTCCGCTTCTGTAACGCTGCCCGCTGTCCCTTGCACCCCCTCTGGTTGCCGTGTTATCCATTGTACCCCCCACAACCCCTCTGATTGCTGTGTTGTCCATTGTGCCCCCACACCCTCAACTGGTTGCCGTGTTGTCCATTGTGCTCCCCAACCCGCCTCTGGTTGCTGTGTTTTCCTTTGTGCCCCCACCTCCCTCTGATTGCTGTGTTGTCCATTGTGCCCCCACCACCCTCTGATTTCTGTGTTGTTCATTGTGCCCCCACCCTCTGGTTGCTGTGTTGTCCATTGTGCCCCCCACACCTCCTCTGATCACTGTGTTGTCTGTTGTACACCCCACGCCCCCCTCTGATCGCCATGCTGTTCATTGTGCCCCCAACTGGTTGCCGTGTTGTCCATTGTGCCCCCCCTCTGATTGCCGTGTTGTCCATTGTGCCCCCTCCCTGGTTGCTGTGCTGTCCGTGTGCGCCCCCTTCTATCCCCCACCTTTATCTTACCACTTCAGGAGTTTGTCTTGATACAATATGGTTACCATCATTGTCTTGCTGCCAATGCTTGGATTTTACTTTTGTGAACTCTTTGACTCATGGTACCTCACCCTTCTCATTTCTCATGTCGGATGTCCCCTACGTCTCGTACTCAGGGTGGCCCTGAATCATGCTGTGCCCATCTTCATCTTGAATCCTGGCCTGCATTTGCTGTTCTCTTGCAACAGCCTCATTACACGGTAGGCGGTGAGCCATGGCGCTATTAGCGCCATGGCTCATGCCGGTAAAATACTGGCACTGCCTTGGCGGAAAGGGGATTTACCGCCCCATTCCAAGGTTGGAGGGGCGGTAAATCCCCTTTCCGCCATTGCCCTTCCCCATTCGCATTTCTGCCCCATAGGGCTCTATGGGAATGGGGAAGGCGCTAATTACGGCACCGCAATTTTGCGGTGCCGTAATTAGCTCCGAGGTCCCTTAGCGGGTTGGATTTTAACGCCTGCAAAAAACATGCGTTAAATCCCCCAACCCGCAAAGGGACCTCGTAGTAAGGCGGTAAGGATTTACCGGTACCGGTATTTTACCGGTACCGGTAAATCCTTACCGCCATCCGTGTAATGAGGCCCTATGTGTTATTATTGACTTCTGCAAATGTATTCGCTCTCCCCTCTTGCTTCTCCACTCTTTTTCTCTATTTTACTCTCTGTCTCCCCTCCTCTCCCTTTCTCCTTTCCCCCCTCTCTCCTCTCCTTACTTTTTTCTATGCACTTAGTCTGTCAGAATTGTCATTGGACCTAGTATGATAGCAACAATGTTTGTCTCTTTCCCCTGACCTTACTTGTTTCTTCCTCCCTCTGCCCCCTCCAGCACTATCAGAAATGTTGTCAGGCCTAGTACAATAGTAGCTTGTTTTGTTCCTCTCCTCCCTTCTCCCTTACCTCTTGTAAATCTCTGGCTCTACCAGAAATGTCGTCAGGCCTAGTACGGTAGTCACCTGTATGTTCCCAATTCCTTCCCACCCCCTACCTTCCTTATTTTGTGTCTTAGCTCTTGCACTGAAATGTCGCCAGGCTCAGTATGATAGTTATTTTGTCACATTCTCACTGTTCATGGCCTGTAAGACTGTCATTGTATTTTCCCTTGTTCCCTCCCTTGCCTTGAAACAATTTGAAACACATTGTGTATATGCGCTATATAAATAGACCATCATATCATATCCCGTGACACAGATGCCTCTCCCTGATTAGGCCGATAGGTGTTCTATGGCAAGGGCAAACAGCAATGTTTTGTGCCCCATCTAAGTAGAAATCTTTCACAGTAAACCATTTATGCTCAGCCTTGCTACTGACCTGTTGTACAAAAGAAAGATCACAGAGCCAAAGAAAGACCACATCCCCAGTCTATGAAAAACTGCAAACATAAACGTCCACTCAATGGAATCAAAGGCCTTCCCTGCGTTCAGAAGGGCCGCAGCCACCAGCAACCCTGGATCCAGAGCGTGTGTCGGGCCAAATGTTGGACGCACCCTGTATGAAGTGAACCTCCCTGGGATAAAGCCTGACTGATTGGCCAGTACACCTAGACATGCAGGAAGCAAGTCTGTTGACCAAAACTCTCATAAGTATTGTATTATCTGTGTACCTGGTAGTCAGCAGCGTGGCATGAGTGCCACAGAGAGCCTCCTATGAGCCGCGTAAAAAGATCTGTTCTGCACCTCCAGACACTGCGCCATTCAATGGGGGACTAGCAGGCCTCCAGCCGCACCACCGCGGGCAAGCCATCAATGGCCTGCAGGACTGCTTCAGAGCCAGGTCCCCAGGTGTCTCCGACAAGGGTCTTACCAGCTGCGGATACACCATTGCGCTGGTGTCAGTGTATCCAACAGGATGGATTCCGGTGCGTATGGGAGCTCAGATGCAAGCCGCCATCATGGCTGGGCGAGCAAGCCAATTTCTTTTGACTTTCATTAACTAAAATAATACCATGTTGTGTGGATTTGACTTGGAAAATACATAGATCACATGATAACCGAACATGACAATATTAGTGTTGTAAAGAAAACTTTACAGAAGCATGTTATGCAAAAGGACAATTATCCTAGCTTTGTATTCTCTATCATCTTGGGAAAAATACAAGTACCAGAATGCTAACTGAAGTGATCTTAAAAAATGTTATCTGGGTTTTACTATTGTATTCCAAAGCTTTAAATATACCAAACACACAGTCTTGCAGAGACTTTTTCATGATGCGCAGAAGAACATTGGAATGCATACAAAAAAGAAAACTGTTTTGTATCCAGTAAGCAGAACTGAAAATAAGCTGTCCAGAGGCCTTTTTGGCCATTTGGTTGGACCTCTTCTGTATGCAACCCCTTCCACTCAACTGGCATAGATTAAAAGAAAGAGCAGTGAATGTGCAACGCTGGGATATGAGCCTCAACACTTTGGTTCCACAGTCCAGAATTATGCGAGCTAATGGCCTCTTATGAGTAACACTTTATGCTCTTCATTGGGGGTGTCTATCCAGTTTTTACAACCACTGTTTGCACCCATTGAGCTCTAGACCTGCACCGCCTTGATGCTAGCTTAGCTTTTAATACGAGCACTTTCTGGTGCAAGTCTGTTGTTTTGCAGCATATTAAGTGATACTATCATCAAAGTATGTATACACTCCTTTACACTCAAATGTATCAAGCTAAGAAAGAGAGTAAAGGCAGAGTCTGTCTAGAATTAAGCATTATGGTTGGGCATAGGAAGACAAATGAGCTCTGCAATAGGTGCACACACTGAGCTATCTTCTGAATGTCTTCAATACCGTCAACTTGAGTACATGTTAAGGGGGAAAGGTCCCATGGCACCTCATGTGTACCAGAGGAAAGGACCTCTGATCTGCAGGAACACGTCAGAGAAAAGAACCTTAGATAACACTCTCAATTCCATACTTCAATTGGGGGTAACAACTTACATGTACTTCGG
The DNA here is from genome assembly GCF_040938575.1 of Ambystoma mexicanum. Lineage (NCBI taxonomy): Eukaryota > Metazoa > Chordata > Amphibia > Caudata > Ambystomatidae > Ambystoma > Ambystoma mexicanum. The sequence goes on from NC_090935.1 coordinate 938,972,696, forward strand.
CTCTTATCTCTGTAGGTTCAGCTGCTCTCTGTGATGCCCATGTTATTCAGATATAATCACTTATTGGTCACAAAAGGCCTACTCAGGACACTGTGATGTCAACAGTCATATCATTCTTATTTGTCATCACTCGTGTACAGAAGCTGTCTGACAACTGCAAGTTACTCGACTATTTGGTGGATGATGCAATTGTCTGCACCCAGTGATATGGAATGTTGAATGTAGAATCTTTTAAGGATTTCAACAGTAGCAGTTATTTTGATGACCCCAAGTCAACTCTGGGGTGTCTTACCAAATAAACGTGTTTAACCCTTACCTCTGCACCTCACTCTTCACACTTTGACGAGTTGACATCCCTGCCAGAGTTTCAAAAACCAGACTGCTGCTATTCTGGGCCAATGAAGGTCACTAGTGCAGTTCCCTCTCTGAGCGGGTAAATCCTCTGTGCGCACCCAGTACGTAAGCTGGTGTCTTTGGAAATACCTGCTTAAACAGTGTTTCATTCGGGAGATGCTGGTGTTAGACTTTGGTGACAGTGAATGTATGTATGAGAAAGTGGCAGGCTGAGGTCAGTAGGTCTACCTCTGCATGCCCTCAGTCCCAGAAGGTGAATCAGTGTAGGAAGTTAGCGTGAAGCATGGCAATGAAGTGCAATGAACAGGTTACAAATATAGTGGTCAAAAGAGAAACGTAAACAATGCTCCACTCAAAAAGAGTCCCCTGGGAACCCTGGAGTGGTTCCTGATCTCTAATGTGTTCCATCCATGGGAACCCTGGAGTGGTTCCTGATCTCTAATGTGTTCCAGGGTTTGGAATTGTTTGAAAGGGTAACTATTTTAAAAATAGCCTATGTTCCGGACAGAATTTGGGAAGTTCCTGGTGCCAACTCCTTGTTTTCTATTTATCTCTCGAAATTGGAAATTCACCAGAGCCATGGAGGGCAGGAAAGACATGTTTGAATTATATGTTTCATCCAGTGGAAGCAATATATATTACGATGATGGGAAATATTCCACATTAGTACCCAGTGAGGAAGGTGTGGCAGCCCCCCAGCCAATGAGGAGGCTTGGAACAGGGTCCTTAGCACACAGGGAAAGACACTGCTCCAAACCTCCTCAGAGCAGGAGGCTGCCATCTTCCTTCGGCGGGACCTAAGGTAAGTGCTCTCGGTCATGTGAGTAGCCACCATGGAAAGGAAGAAGGGACTATGTGTAGTTCCTTCTCTCCATTACATGACGGCCATTTTGTTTGTTTATTATATTATTTCATCGAGTTTAAGGGCTGCCATGGAAAGGGAAAAGGGGCTACGTGTAGTCCCTTCCCCCGATCACTGGGGCCTACTGCTGTTTCTCAACTCGAGAAAAAATACTATTAGTACCTTGGTTCGACATGCCGGGGTACTAATAGCAATGGAAGACTCGGAGAGACATTACCGGTCTGGTAATGCCACTGGAGCTATGTTAAAGCCCTCGCTTTGATCAAGTTTGTAACTATGGCCCCGGGGGCATTACCTGACCTATAATGCCCCCCTCTGCTTCTATGGCTTCAATAACTAGTTTGGGCACAGACGGATTGTGCATATACAAACACTTGCTTGAGCCAGACAGATAATCTGAAGAAGATGTCAGGTAATCTAATCCTGTATTCGAGAGAAGCTACGAAGAAATTGTAAAAA